>NW_026511331.1:0-50002 GCF_027579735.1 Bombina bombina | reverse complement strand
TTAACTAGTTTAATTATATATTCTGTGTTGTGTGATTATTTTATTAGGTTTATAATGCTGTCTAGCATTTAAAGTCTTCATTTCAAAGCTTTTAAAATAATGTATTAGGTGTTACTTATGACAATTTTGAGAGGTGCCTGGAACCTATCTCCCTCACTTCCTATTGACTTACATTATAAACTGGGTTTCAATTTACAACGGTTTTGATTTACAACTATTCCTTCTGGAACCTAACCCCGGCGTAAACTGAGGGCTACCTGTACTATATATATATCTGGAACAGAAGACAGGAAAACTTCCAACAGGAATCTGGAAAAGAAGAGGAAGGGCGCACAGCAAAAAAGAGACCTCCTGGTGTAGTATGTCAAATGTACTTGGTGCTATTTAGCAGAAAAAAGCCAAATGGAAACTCACGTTTTTCCACCTCAACTCCTATAAGGTATGGATACAGCTCTGTGTGGTTCGTAACCACTGGAGAAGGCAATTCAATCCCCTTGTCCCTTGCAGCATACATTCCCCTTCTTAGACTCTGTTCTCACCTCCCCAGATGAACCACTTTGAAAGGTGAATCTATATTGAGGGGTCTGTAATAATGTATTATACCTGGTGACTGACACATCATATTGTGGCATACAATTTTAATATTTGGCCAATTTTTTGTCAAAGTATTCATGTTTTTTATTATTGCACAAATGGACTCATGAGAGCCTTTTTAATTGAATAAAATCACTTGTTTTTTTAATCACATTGTGTGCAGGTATATAGTGCATATCTCTTCCCACAAAAGTTATTACAGACCCCTCAATATAGATTCACCTTTCGAAGTGGTTCATCTTCTGCTGAGGAGGTGAGAACAGAGTCTAAGAAGGGGAATGTATGCTGCAAGGTACAAGGGGGTTGAATTGCCTTCTCCAGTGGTTACGAACCACACAGAGCTGTATCCATACCTCATAGGAGTTGAGGTGGAAAAATGTGAGTTTCCATTTGGCTTTTTTCTGCTAAATAGCACCAAGTACATTTGACATACTACACAAGGAGGTCTCTTTTTTGCTGTGCGCCCTTCCCTCTTCTGTTCCAGATTCCTGTTGGAAGTTTTCCTGTTTTCAGGGGGGACTTCATTTCCATTTTTGGATCAGGCTGCAAGCAAAAGACTAACCTTTCTCCAACATAGGTGTGTCCGGTCCACGGCGTCATCCTTACTTGTGGGATATTCTCTTCCCCAACAGGAAATGGCAAAGAGCCCAGCAAAGCTGGTCACATGATCCCTCCTAGGCTCCGCCTACCCCAGTCATTCTCTTTGCCGTTGTACAGGCAACATCTCCACGGAGATGGCTTAGAGTTTTTAGTGTTTAACTGTAGTTTTTATTATTCAATCAAGAGTTTGTTATTTTAAAATAGTGCTGGTATGTACTATTTACTCTGAAACAGAAAAGAGATGAAGATTTCTGTTTGTATGAGGAAAATGATTTTAGTAACGGTTGCTAAAATCATGGCTGTTCCACACAGGACTGTTGAGAGGAATTAACTTCAGTTGGGGGAACAGTGAGCAGTCTTTTGCTGCTTGAGGTATGACACATTCTAACAAGACGATGTAATGCTGGAAGCTGTCATTTTCCCTATGGGATCCGGTAAGCCATTTTTATTAAGATCAGTAAATAAGGGCTTCACAAGGGCTTATAAGACTGTAGACATTTTCTGGGCTAAATCGATTCATTATTAACACATATTTAGCCTTGAGGAATCATTTAATCTGGGTATTTTGTATAATAATATCGGCAGGCACTGTTTTAGACACCTTTATTCTATAGGGGCTTTCCCTAATCATAGGCAGAGCCTCATTTTCGCGCCGGTATGCGCACTTGTTTTTGAGAAGCATGGCATGCAGCTGCATGTGTGAGGAGCTCTGATACATAGAAAAGCTTTCTGAAGGCGTCATTTGGTATCGTATTCCCCTTTGGGCTTGGTTGGGTCTCAGCAAAGCAGATACCAGGGACTGTAAAGGGGTTAAATATAAAAACGGCTCCGGTTCCGTTATTTTAAGGGTTAAAGCTTCCAAATTTGGTGTGCAATACTTTTAAGGCTTTAAGACACTGTGGTGAAATTTTGGTGAATTTGAACAATTCCTTCATACTTTTTCGCAATTGCAGTAATAAAGTGTGTTCAGTTAAAATTTAAAGTGACAGTAACGGTTTTATTTTAAAACGTTTTTTGTACTTTGTTATCAAGTTTATGCCTGTTTAACATGTCTGAACTACCAGATAGACTGTGTTCTGAATGTGGGAAGCCAGGTTCCTTCTCATTTAAATAGATGTGATTTATGTGACAATTAGAAAATGATGCCCAAGATGATTCCTCAAGTGAGGGGAGTAAGCATGGTACTGCATCATTCCCCTCCTTCGTCTACACCGAGTCTTGCCCACTCAGGAGGCCCCTAGTACATCTAGCGCGCCAATACTCCTTACTATGCAACAATTAACGGCTGTAATGGATAATTCTATCAAAAACATTTTAGCCAAAATGCCCACTTATCAGCGAAAGCGCGACTGCTCTGTTTTAGAATACTGAAGAGCATGAGGACGCTGATGATAATGGTTCTGAAGGGCCCCTACACCAGTCTGAGGGGGCCAGGGAGGTTTTGTCTGAGGGAGAAATTTCAGATTCAGGGAAAATTTCTCAACAAGCTGAACCTGATGTGATTACATTTAAATTTAAGTTGGAACATCTCCGCGCTCTGCTTAAGGAGGTGTTATCCACTCTGGATGATTGTGACAAGTTGGTCATCCCAGAGAAACTATGTAAAATGGACAAGTTCCTAGAGGTCCCGGGGCTCCCAGAAGCTTTTCCTATACCCAAGCGGGTGGCGGACATTGTTAATAAAGAATGGGAAAGGCCCGGTATACCTTTCGTCCCTCCCCCCATATTTAAAAAATTGTTTCCTATGGTCGACCCCAGAAAGGACTTATGGCAGACAGTCCCCAAGGTCGAGGGAGCGGTTTCTACTTTAAACAAACGCACCACTATACCCATAGAAGATAGTTGTGCTTTCAAAGATCCTATGGATAAAAAATTAGAAGGTTTGCTTAAAAAGATGTTTGTTCAGCAGGGTTACCTTCTACAACCAATTTCATGCATTGTCCCTGTCACTACAGCCGCGTGTTTCTGGTTCGATGAGCTAGAAAAGGCGATCGATAGTGATTCTCCTCTTATGAGGAGATTATGGACAGAATCAGTGCTCTCAAATTGGCTAATTCTTTCACCCTAGACGCCACCTTTGCAATTGGCTAGGTTAGCGGCTAAGAATTCTGGGTTTGCTATTGTGGCGCGCAGAGCGCTTTGGTTGAAATCTTGGTCAGCTGATGCGTCTTCCAAGAACAAGCTTCTTAACATTCCTTTCAAGGGGAAAACGCTGTTTGGCCCTGACTTGAAAGAGATTATCTCTGATATCACTGGGGGTAAGGGCCACGCCCTTCCTCAGGATAGGTCTTTCAAGGCCAAAAATAAACCTAATTTTCGTCCCTTTCGTAGAAACGGACCAGCCCAAAGTGCTACGTCCTCTAAGCAAGAGGGTAATACTTCTCAAGCCAAGCCAGCCTGGAGACCAATGCAAGGCTGGAACAAGGAAAGCAGGCCAAGAAACCTGCCACTGCTACCAAGACAGCATGAATGTTGGCCCCCGATCCGGGACCGGATCTGGTGGGGGGCAGACTCTCTCTCTTCGCTCAGGCTTGGGCAAGAGATGTTGAGGATCCCTGGACACTAGAAATAGTCTCTCAGGATTTTCTTCTGGAGTTCAAGGAACTACCCTCAAGGGGAAGGTTCCACATGTCTAACTTATCTTCAAACCAAATAAAGAGACAGGCATTCTTACATTGTGTAGAAGACCTGTTAAAGATGGGGAGTGATACACCCAGTTCCAACTGTGGAACAAGGTCAGGGGTTTTACTCAAATCTGTTTGTAGTTCCCAAAAAAGAGGGAATTTTCAGACCAATTCTGGATTTAAAAATTCTAAACAAATTTCTCAGAGTTCCATCGTTCAAATGGAAACCATTCGAACAATTTTATCTACAATCCAGGAGGGTCAATTTATGACTACCGTGGATTTAAAGGATGCGTATCTACATATTCCTATCCACAAAGATCATCCAAGGATTTTCACAAAGGTACTAGGGTCCCTTCTAGCGGTGCTAAGACCAAGGGGCATTGCTGTAGTACCTTACTTGGACGACATTCTGATTCAAGCGTCGTCCCTTCCTCAAGCAAAGGCTCACACGGACATTGTCCTGGCCTTTCTCAGATCTCACGGATGGAAAGTGAACGTGGAAAAGAGTTCTCTATCTCCGTCAACAAGGGTTCCCTTCTTGGGAACAATAATAGACTCCTTAGAAATGAGGATTTTTCTGACAGAGGCCAGAAAAACAAAACTTCTAGACTCTTGTCGGATACTTCATTCCGTTCCTCTTCCTTCCATAGCGCAGTGCATGGAAGTGATAGGTTTGATGGTAGCGGCAATGGACATAGTTCCTTTTGCGCGCATTCATCTAAGACCATTACAACTGTGCATGCTCAGTCAGTGGAATGGGGACTATACAGACTTGTCTCCGAAGATACAAGTAAATCAGAGGACCAGAGACTCACTCCGTTGGTGGCTGTCCCTGGATCACCTGTCTCAGGGAATGAGTTTCCGCAGACCAGAGTGGGTCATTGTCACGACCGACGCCAGTCTATTAGGCTGGGGTGCGGTCTGGGATTCCCTGAAAGCTCAGGGTCTATGGTCTCTGGAAGAGTCTCTTCTCCCGATAAACATCCTGGAACTGAGAGCGATATTCAATGCTCTCCGGGCTTGGCCTCAACTAGCGAAGGCCGGATTCATAAGATTCCAGTCAGACAACATGACGACTGTAGCTTACATCAACCATCAGGGAGGAACAAAGAGTTCCTTGGCGATGAGAGAGGTATCCAAGATCATCAAATGGGCGGAGGATCACTCCTGCCATCTATCTGCAATTCACATCCCAGGAGTAGACAACTGGGAGGCGGATTATCTGAGTCGTCAGACTTTCCATCCGGGGGAGTGGGAACTCCACCCGGAGGTTTTTGCCAAGTTGACTCAATTATGGGACATTCCAGACATGGATCTGATGGCGTCTCGTCAGTTCAAGGTTCCTTGCTACGGGTCCAGATCCAGGGATCCCAAGGCGACTCTAGTGGATGCACTAGTAGCACCTTGGACCTTCAAACTAGCCTATGTAGTTCCCGCCGTTTCCTCTCATCCCCAGGCTGGTAGCCAGGATCAATCAGGAGAGGGCGTCGGTGATCTTGATAGCTCCTGCGTGGCCACGCAGGACTTGGTATGCAGATCTGGTGAATATGTCATCGGCTCCACCATGGAAGCTACCTTTGAGACGAGACCTTCTTGTTCAAGGTCCGTTCGAACATCCGAATCTGGTCTCACTCCAGCTGACTGCTTGGAGATTGAACGCTTGATCTTATCAAAGCGAGGGTTCTCAGATTCTGTTATTGATACTCTTGTTCAGGCCAGAAAGCCTGTAACTAGAAAAATTTACCACAAAATTTGGAAAAAATATATCTGTTGGTGTGAATCTAAAGGATTCCCTTGGGACAAGGTTAAGATTCCTAAGATTCTATCCTTCCTTCAAGAAGGATTGGAAAAGGATTATCTGCAAGTTCCTTGAAGGGACAGATTTCTGCCTTGTCTGTGTTACTTCACAAAAAGCTGGCAGCTGTGCCAGATGTTCAAGCCTTTGTTCAGGCTCTGGTTAGAATCAAGCCTGTTTACAAACCTTTGACTCCTCCTTGGAGTCTCAACTTAGTTCTTTCAGTTCTTCAGGGGGTTCCGTTTGAACCCTTACATTCCGTTGATATTAAGTTATTATCTTGGAAAGTTTTGTTTTTGGTTGCAATTTCTTCTGCTAGAAGAGTTTCAGAATTATCTGCTCTGCAGTGTTCTCCTCCTTATCTGGTGTTCCATGCAGATAAGGTGGTTTTACGTACTAAACCTGGTTTTCTTCCAAAAGTTGTTTCTAACAAAAACATTAACCAGGAGATAGTCGTGCCTTCTCTGTGTCCGAAACCAGTTTCGAAGAAGGAACGTTTGTTGCACAATTTGGATGTTGTTCGCGCTCTAAAATTCTATTTAGATGCTACAAAGGATTTTAGACAAACATCTTCCTTGTTTGTTGTTTATTCTGGTAAAAGGAGAGGTCAAAAAGCAACTTCTACCTCTCTCTCTTTTTGGATTAAAAGCATCATCAGATTGGCTTACGAGACTGCCGGACGGCAGCCTCCTGAAAGAATCACAGCTCATTCCACTAGGGCTGTGGCTTCCACATGGGCCTTCAAGAACGAGGCTTCTGTTGATCAGATATGTAGGGCAGCGACTTGGTCTTCACTGCACACTTTTACCAAATTTTACAAGTTTGATACTTTTGCTTCTTCTGAGGCTATTTTTGGGAGAAAGGTTTTGCAAGCCGTGGTGCCTTCCATTTAGGTGACCTGATTTGCTCCCTCCCTTCATCCGTGTCCTAAAGCTTTGGTATTGGTTCCCACAAGTAAGGATGACGCCGTGGACCGGACACACCTATGTTGGAGAAAACAGAATTTATGTTTACCTGATAAATTACTTTCTCCAACGGTGTGTCCGGTCCACGGCCCGCCCTGGTTTTTTAATCAGGTCTGATAATTTATTTTCTTTAACTACAGTCACCACGGTATCATATGGTTTCTCCTATGCAAATATTCCTCCTTAACGTCGGTCGAATGACTGGGGTAGGCGGAGCCTAGGAGGGATCATGTGACCAGCTTTGCTGGGCTCTTTGCCATTTCCTGTTGGGGAAGAGAATATCCCACAAGTAAGGATGACGCCGTGGACCGGACACACCGTTGGAGAAAGTAATTTATCAGGTAAACATAAATTCTGTTTTGTCCCTAGACAAAAACACTGGACAAGTGTATTTGGATATCCGGGGAGACCTGTCATCTCCGGACACACTGGTACTCCTATCTTTGGGACATTCAATTTTTGTAGCGCTGTATTGTTTCTGTGTATATGTGTGTGTGTGTATATATATATATATATATATATATATATATATATATATTATATATATATATATATATTATATATATATATATATATATATATATATATAGACTAATTAATAAGCAAGATCAATTACAAAATAAATTTACAAATCTAAAGTTTTCATTCATAAGGATAGTGTGTGGCCCAGAAACTAAGGTTTACAAATGACATGCAAAGGAATAAATTACCTGCACACGTAACTACCACGAGCACAGAGCACAATCAAATTGCTACTGCTGGCAGTGCACACTATATACTAAATGAGGGGGAGGTGCATAGCTGTGTCTGGGTGCACAGATAGCAAATCAGGATAAACATTTTTTTTTTAAATAAAATAATAAGTAATGAGGAGTTAAAGTTCATTAGACTTTATTAACAATAACATAATTCAATAATTGAAAAAAATAAAAAAAATTGACCACAAGAATATAAAGATTATTTTATATGATAAAAACTCACAGTAGAAAAAAATCACAAGTAAAAAGCAAACAGAGCTGCTACTAGGCAGCCACAATAACTATCAATAGTTCTTAGAACTGATGCCGGTCCGCCTACAATAAATGTCCCCTGCATTTCCAGCTGAGGCAAAAAAACTGAACATACACAATTTCATATATCTAACTGAAAAATACTAAACGTGCACTGCTAAACTGTCAAACAAGACAAGGGCTTGCTGGACAAGAAGAAAGCAGTGGGTGGAGCTTGGTGGCCATTTTCAGTTGCTAACAAACGATGATTATTTAAAAGTTTCATGTACTACTTACAAGCTTATAAATGTTGGAAACCATTGCAAGATACTTGTTTGGTATGTAACAATAAGTAGTAAAGAATAAATATTGGGTCTAGACTGTCCCTTTAAGCATCACGACATATGGCGCATACAGCATCCTGACATTAAAATGTTTACTTGTGATTCAAAAGCTTTTGGCTCTCTATCTCGAATAGACTTTTTTTTAGTATCAAATTCACTTTTTATTCTAGAAGCAAAAACTAAGATACATGATATAAGTATTTCTGACCACGCAATCATAGCACTAGATATCTGGTTAAGACCAAACCAAAAAGAGATAGGGATTAACTTCTTCCCTAAATTCTTAGTTAATAATGAGGATTTCTGCAATTGGCTGATACAGAAATGGAGAGATTTCAATATATTCAATAAAACTTATAGAGAAAAAACAGATTTTTGGGGAAACAGAGAAAGCATGGCTAAGAGGCGAGATTAAAGCATACATGATAATTAAAAAGAAAAAGACCAAAGCTAAGGAGATCCAGCTGTCTAGCCAAGTGCGTAACATTTACCATAAATATATGAATGAGCCTAGTAAAAATTTATGGGATAAATATAAACAAGCAAAACTTGAAAGAGATCTATTTATTAAACAGAAAAGTATTTGGGAAGAATTGAACGCAATATACAAAGGTCATTATGGCAAATCTGCTAAATTTCTATCTAGATTAGACAAAGCCAGGAAAAATAAAAAATATAATTGAAGCTATAGTAAGTGAGCAAAATAGATATACAGATCTCTCTAAGATTAAAGAGATTTTTTTTGCTCTATTATCAAGAGATTTATGCATCCGGAGAATTGGATACAAACAATAAAAGTGCTTTTTGGCATAGAGGGAAGCCAACCAAAGCTCCACAAGATTGCATAAATGCTCTAAATAGTCCTATTACTAGAGAGGAAGTAAAAGAAGCTATAGAACATGCTAAATGTAATAAAGCTCCGGGTCCAGACCAGATACCCGGAGAAATTTATAAAATCTTAAAAATAGAGATAGCAGACATCCTAACCAAGCTTTTTAATCAATATTATATTTATGCACAAAAAATGTCAAAATACTTTGCGGAATCCAATATATCTTTAATTTAAACAAAATATAAAAATCCATTAGACCCAGGGTCTTGCAGACCTATATCTCTGTTGAACACAGACTATAAGTTATTAACACGTATTATTGCTAACAGATTGAAGTTGTGCCTTGAGCATATCATACATGTAGACCAATCTGGTTTTATGACCAGAAGATCTCTTACTAAAAACAAAGTCACATTAGTTCTTGAATATTATAGGGATAAGTTAAAGGATAAAGCTCAGATTAAACAAGATTTGGCATTAATTGCGGTGGATGCCGAAAAAGCATTCAACGAATATCGGATCACTTATATACATCTCTAGAAAAGTTTGGATTTTTCGCGCATTTTATTCAATTTATTAGGACAATGTACGATTACCCAATTTCTTCTATATTGATTAATGGTAGTCAGACAGATAACTTTACTCTGAATAGGGGAACTAGACAGGGCTGTCCACTTTTGCCTCTGCTATTAACATCTCTATAGAACCTCTCGCTATCCTCTTGCGGGAAGAGATAAAAGGTATTTGTATAGGAGAACAAAACATAGCCTTGCTATTATACGCAGAGGACCTACAGTTATTTGTGGAAAATACTAAAAAGAATATACCAAAGGTTCTAAATATTATTGAGACATTTGGTCCCTTTTCCGGATACAAAGTTAACACTAGTAAGTCCGAAATCTTTTGGATCCACCAAAATAGAAATAGTATTAAGGATTGCGTATTTAAAGAGACTGTAGCTATTAAATACTTAGGAATACATTTACATTCGGATCCAAAACAGTGGTATAGACTGAATTTTACACCTTTTTTCAGAAAAGCAACTTTGAAATTTGAAAGATGGAAAACTTTTCCTATTTCCCTCTCAGCTAAGGTCATGATTATTAAAACTATTTTATTTCCACAACATGTATATATTATGCAGAATGTTCCGCTGCTTATACATAGTAAAGACATTAAGAAGTTCTACAAAGATTGAGCCATATTTTTATGGGGCAAGAGGAGACATATGCTGTCCATAACAAAATTAGTATGTAATCTAGAAGATAGAGGACCAGCCCTTCCCGACATTAAAAAATATAATATAGCACGTTTCGGAAACTAATTATCTTACATTTACATCACTTGAAAAAGGATTGATCTCTCCATTTCTGTTAAAGGCTATATTGCATTGCCCAGCTTCACAACTTCCAAAATGTATTAAAAATATTAATACAATATATAGTGTGGTAGTCGCGTGGCAAAAACTTAATATAGTATTAAATGTAAATTTTGAATTCTCTTCCTTTCTCCCGGTAATGGGAAATCTAAAATTTATACCGGGCCTATCATCAGAAATTTTCAAAATGTGGGCACATAAAGGACTGAATTATGTTCATCTGAGTTTTGATAACATGCAACAATTGAAATCCTTTGAAGCCATCTCTAGAGAGTTTAATATGTCTAATAAGAGTTTTTTTGCATACTTGCAGATCAGGCATTTTATAGAAGGGCTTAAGAGACATAATATGGAAGCATTGGAAGGAACTAAAATCACGTCATACATGATTATATACAAAACGATAAATCTCATCAAAAATAAGATATAATGGCATGAATATAGATACAATTAGAACAAGTTACAAATGGATCCAGAATGCATATATATCTGTAACATGGAAAGAGTCTCATATAGTTACTAAACAAAGCCTATATTACCCCAGCAAAAATGAGTAAATGGAACCGGAAAGAGGCTACTTATTGTTGGAAATGTAAGAATTTAGCGGCAGATCTAATACATTGCTTCTGGTCCTGCCCTAAGATTTTGCAATTTTGGTTTAAAGTAGAATATTGGCTTAATCATAAATTAGAAAGTAGGTTGAAACTCAAATCCAGAGATATTTTCTTTCTTTTAATAGAAAATCCAAATGGAGAAAATAATAACTTAATAAATACCGCAATTATGGTGGGTCATAGTTTGATTTTGAAGAACTGGAAAAATAAAGCAGCCCATCAATAGAGAATTTTACACAATCCATGTACTATCAAATACTTTTTGAACAAATTATCATATCTCCCATACATAATAAAAAAAAAACAAAGGCTTTTTTTTTTTAAAATGGCTGAGGGTCATTTTATCTTATCCTTTATAAATACAATTTTCATTAACATCTCAATATCATAAAACAGAATACTTTGAACATTTAATCTTACGGAATATTTTCCCAGCTGAATGGTATTAGTATCTCCCAGATATAAGAAATGGAAGTGGGGGGGTGGGGGGTGGGAGGGGACTGGGTGGAGAGAGAATGTAGTGGGTTAGTATGTGTTTTTTTTTTTTTTTCTCTTTGTTTGTGTTGATGTGGTTGTTGTTGTTGTTGTTGTTGTTGTTGTTGTTTTGTTTTTGTTTTAGCGATGGTGGGTGTATGAAATAGAAAACACTCCAACAGTATGTGTGGGATTTAGAGAAAATAAAAGTAAGAGATATAAAGGGAAGAAGGGTAAAAAGAAAGAAAGGAAAGAAAGATCTAACTCGTATTCCTAACTAAATGTATAAAAATTTACGCATTGGACACAGGGGCCTCTAGTTATCAAGCCGTCAACCGCAAATACGCTGGAATTCCGCAGCGTATTTGTGGCGAGGCTGATTCGCCTTAGTTCTCAAGCCCTACTGCCCGGCAAAAGTAGAATATAGTGACGTAAGCTTCGATCCACTGGACTCAATCCGACACAGATCGATGCTTACATCAATCCAGATGTTCCGAACGCAAGTTCGGCACAATCTGACTACTTTTGTTAGTTATCAAACTACTACCAGGTACGCTCGCCACTATTCTGGGCCAGCGTACCTGGATTTCAATCCGCCGCCCTGGAGACGGCAGATCCCATAGGAATCAATGGGAGTCTGACCATAGCGAAAGCTCATGTTTGCTGCTGCCCGATATCCCATTGATTCCTATGGGAAACGTTTGCACCTAGCACCCTAACATGTACCCAGAGTCTAAACACCCCTAATCTGCCCCCCCTACACCGCCGCAACTAAATAAATGTATTACCCCCTAAACTGCCGCTCCCAGACCCTGCCGCAACCTACATTATACATATTAACCCCTAATCTGCCGCCCCCTACAGTGCCGCAACTATAATAAATGTTAACCCCTAAACCGCCGCTCCCGGACCCCGCCTCCACCTACATAATACCTCTTAACCCCTATCCTGCCCCCCTATACCGCCGCTACCTATAATACATTTATTAACCCCTATCCTGCCCCCCACACCGCCGCCACTATAATAAAATTATTAACCCCTAAACCTAAGTCTAACACTAACCCTAACACCCCCCTAACTTAAATATTAATTAAATAAATCTAAATAATATTACTCTTATTAACTAAATTATTCCTACAGTATTTAAAACTAAATACTTACCTATAAAATAAACCCTAAGATAGCTACAATGTAATCAGTAATTACATTGTAGCTATTTTAGGATTTATATTTATTTTACAGGCAACTTTGTATTTATTTTAACTAGGTACAATAGTTATTAAATAGTTATTAACTATTTAATAACTACCTAGCTAAAAGAAATACAAAATTACCTGTAAAATAAATCCTAACCTAAGTTACAATTAAACCTAACACTACACTATCATTAAATTGTTTAAATAAATTAGCTACCAATACCTACAATTAAATACAATTAAATAAACTAAACTAAATTACAAAAACAAACAAACACTAAATTACAGAAAATAAAAAAAATATTACAAGAATTTTAAACTAATTACACCTAATCTAAGCCCCCAATTAAATTAAAAAAATAAATAAATAATAAAAGTCCCTACCCTATTCTACATTACCAAGTAACCAGCTCTTTAGCTCTTTTACCAGCCCTTAAAAGGGCTTTTTGTGGGGAATTGCCCTAAAGTAATCAGCTCTTTTGCCTGTAAAAAAAATAATAAAACCCACCACCCACATACCCCTACTCTAACCCACCCAAACCCCCCTTAAATAAACCTAACACTACCCCCCCTGAAGATCTCTCTACCTTGAGTCGTCTTCACCCAGCCGGGCCGAAGTCTTCATCCGATGGGGCAGAAGAGGACATCCGGAGCGGCAGAAGTCTTCATCCTATCCGGGCAGAAGAGGACATTCAGACCGGCAGACATCTTCATCCAAGCAGCATCTTCTATCTTCATCCATCCGACGAGGAGCGGCTCCATCTTCAAGACCTCCGGCGCGGAACATCCATCCTGCACGACGACTACCCGATAAATGGCTGGTCCTTTAAATGACGTCATCCAAGATGGCGTCCCTTGAATTCCGATTGGCTGATAGGAAATATCTGATTGGCTGATGCAATCAGCCACTCAGATTGAAGTTCAATACGATTGGCTGATCCAATGAGCCAGTCGGATTGAGCTTCAATCTGATTCGCTGATAGCATCAGCCAATCAGATTTTTTTCTACCTTAATTCCGACCGGAGGTCTTGAAGATGGAGCCGCTCCTCGTCGGATGGATGAAGATAGAAGATGCCGCTTGGATGAAGATGTCTGCCCGTCCTGATGTCCTCTTCTGCCCAGATAGGATAAAAACTTCTGCCGGTCTGGATGTCCTCTTCTGCCCCATCGGATGAAGACTTTGGCCCGGCTGGGTGAAGACGACTCAAGGTAGGGAGATCTTCAGGGGGGTAGTGTTAGGTTTATTTTAGGGGGATTTGGGTGGGTTAGAGTAGGGGTATGTGGGTGGTGGGTTTTAACGTTGGGGGGTTGTATTTTATTTTTTACAGGCAAAAGAGCTGATTACTTTGGGGCAATGCCCTGCAAAAAGCCCTTTTGAGGGCTGGTAAAAGAGCTGATTACTTGGTAATGTAGAATAGGGTAGGGAGTTTTATTATTTTTATTTTATTTTATTAGATTAACTGTAATTAGTTTAAAATTCTTGTAATATTTTTTATTTTCTGTAATTTAGTGATTGTTTTTTTTGTAATTTAGTTTAGTTTATTTAATTGTATTTAATTGTAGGTATTGGTAGATAATTTATTTTAATAATTTAATGATAGTGTAGTGTTCGGTTTAATTGTAATTTAGGTTAGGATTTATTTTACAGGTAATTTTGTATTTCTTTTAGCTAGGTAGTTATTAAATAGTTAACTATTTAATAACTGTTGTACCTAGTTAAAATAAATACAAACTTGCCTGTAAAATAAATATAAATCCTAAGATAGCTACAATGTAATTATTAATTACATTGTAGCTACCTTAGGGTTTATTTTACAGATAAGTATTTAGTTTTAAATTGGAATAATTTATTTAATGATTAGTGTAGTGTTAGGTTTAATTGTAACGTAGGTTAGTTTTTATTTTACAGGTAATTTTGTATTTATTTTAGCTAGGTAGCTGTTAAATAGTTATTAACTATTTAATAGCTATTGTACCTAGTTAAAATATATACAAACTTGCCTGTAAAATAAAAATAAATCCTAAAATAGCTACAATGTAACTATTAGTTATATTGTAGCTATATTAGGGTTTATTTTATAGGTAAGTATTTAGTTTTAAATAGGATTAATTTAGTTAATAAGAGTAATATTATTTAGATTTATTTAATTAATATTTAAGTAGGGGGGTGTTAGGGTTAGTGTTAGACTTAGGTTTAGGGGTTAATAATAGCGGCGGTTTAGGGGTTAACATTATAGTTGTGGCAGGGTCTGGGAGCGGCGGTTTAGGGGTTAACATATTTATTATAGTTGCGGCGGGGTCTAGGAGCGGCGGTTTAGGGGTTAATATCTTTATTTAGTTGCGGGGGGCTCCGGGGGCGCCGGTATAGGGGGTAGAACAGTATAGTATAGTGTGAGTGCTTAGTGACAGGGGTATCAATAAAGCTGTAAAAAAGCCGAAGAGCAGCGAGATTGATGATTGATAACTATCACAGTCCGCTGCTCATCGCCCCGTACTTGGTGCGCAGCTTTTTGACAGATTTATTGATAACTTTGGCGAGCGTATTCAGGTCAGCGGCGGCGATGTGAAGCGAGCTTAGGTGAGCGTATTGGGGCTGGCGATGGCATGTAAGTACGGAGCTTCATAACTAGAGGCCTGGGCCTCTATCCTATTCATTTGTAAATTCTTAGACAGATTGGATAAAGAAAGACCTAATTCTTTAGTGTAGGGTATAATGTGATTAGAGCAGGATTCGATCTAGGAATGTGTTTTGTCTGTTTGTTGTTGATGTCTTTCTTTTGTATATGGTCGGTCTTCTACCTAGAGTTATATTGAGGTATATGATGTGATGTACATAAAGACATCCTGCGTGGTGTACAAAAAATGTGTATGTGAAATGTTTAATATTATTTCTGTTTTCTGTGTCCTATCTACTGTTTGTTTTCAAATACTGCTGGAATAAAGAAATGTTTTTTAAAAAAAAGTACTGCAAAATGAGGGATTCAGTATCTGAGAAATACCCTCTTTTAGTTAAAGTAAAATGAATCTCTTTTTAAGTTACAAACCCATTTACAGGTTTATAGATAATCTGCACTCTCCGCGCTGTGCAGAAACAACGCTCACTGAACTATCAATTTTGGAACCGACAAAATAAAGTTATGTTTTTTTTATAAATCGCATCATTTTCCAGAAATGGTGAATGTGAGTTTTGACATTTAAAAAAATGCTACTTGACATTATCTGGCTGCTGAATATTTATAGAGTTGGGGACCTTTTCTGATTTACTTTTGGCTACATTTGAAAGCTGCATTTCCCCCATTGCTCTCTGGAGAAGGGATTAGTTCAGATTCGGTGGGAAGCAATCTCCCCTAACTAAAGTTGTTTAGATATTGCAGATGTTTTTATATTTGTGCTTCAGCAATTAACCACTGCTTTTCCAAAGGCCTGTGCGCAAAATTAAAGGGACAGTAAAGTCAAAACTAAACTCTCATGATTCAGATAGGGCAGCATTTTTAAAGAACTTTCCAATTTACTTTTATCACTAAATTTGCTTTGTTCCCTTGGTGGTATTTTTGAAAAGCTAAACCTAGCTAGGCTCAAACTGATTTCTAAACCGTTGAAAACCGCCTCCTAGCTCAGAGCATTTTGAAAGTTTTTCACAGTTAGACTGTGCTAGTTCATGTGTGTCATATAGATAACATTGTGCTCACTCCTGTGAAGTTATTTAGGAGTCTTTACTGATTGACTACACTACATGTCTGTCAAAGGCACTTAGATAAGGAGGCTGTCTGCAGAGGCTTAGATACAAGGTAATCACAGAGGTAAAAAGTATATTAATATAACTGAGATAAGGAGCAGTCTGCAGAGGCTTAGAAACAAGGTAATCACAGAGGTAAAAAGTATATTAATATAACTGAGATAAGGAGCAGTCTGCAGAGGCTTAGAAACAAGGTAATCACAGAGGTAAAAAGTATATTAATATAACTGAGATAAAGGGGGCAGTCTGCAGAGGTTTAGATACAAGGTAATCACAGAGGTAAAAAGTATATTAATATAACTGAGATAAGGAGCAGTCTGCAGAGTCTTAGATACAAGGTAATCACAGAGGTAAAAAGTATATTAATATAACTGAGATAAGGAGCAGTCTGCAGAGGCTTAGAAACAAGATAATCACAGAGGTAAAAAGTATATTAATATAACTGAGATAAGGAGCAGTCTGCAGAGGCTTAGAAACAAGGTAATCACAGAGGTAAAAAGTATATTAATATAACTGAGATAAAGGGGGCAGTCTGCAGAGGTTTAGATACAAGGTAATCACAGAGGTAAAAAGTATATTAATATAACTGAGATAAGGAGCAGTCTGCAGAGGCTTAGATACAAGGTAATCACAGAGGTAAAAAGTATATTAATATAACTGAGATAAGGAGCAGTCTGCAGAGGCTTAGAAACAAGGTAATCACAGAGGTAAAAAGTATATTAATATAACTGAGATAAGGAGCAGTCTGCAGAGGCTTAGAAACAAGGTAATCACAGAGGTAAAAAGTATATTAATATAACTGAGATAAGGAGCAGTCTGCAGAGGCTTAGATACAGGGTAATCACAGAGGTAAAAAGTATATTAATATAACTGAGATAAGGAGCAGTCTGCAGAGGCTTAGAAACAAGGTAATCACAGAGGTAAAAAGTATATTAATATAACTGAGATAAGGAGCAGTCTGCAGAGGTTTAGACACAAGGTAATCACAGAGGTAAAAAGTATATTAATATAACTGAGATAAGGAGCAGTCTGCAGAGGCTTAGATACAGGGTAATCACAGAGGTAAAAAGTATATTAATATAACTGAGATAAGGGGCAGTCTGCAGAGGCTTAGACACAAGGTAATCACAGAGGTAAAAAGTATATTAATATAACTGAGATAAAGGGGGCAGTCTGCAGAGGTTTAGATACAAGGTAATCACAGTGGTAAAAAGTATATTAATATAACTGAGATTAGGAGCAGTCTGCAGAGGCTTAGACACAAGGTAATCACAGAGGTAAAAAGTATATTAATATAACTGAGATAAGGGGCAGTCTGCAGAGGTTTAGATACAAGGTAATCACAGAGGTAAAAAGTATATTAATATAACTGAGATAAGGAGCAGTCTGTAGAGACTTAGACACAAGATAATCACAGAGGTAAAAAGTACATTAATATAACTGTGTTGGTTATGCAAAAAAGGGGAATGGGTAATAAAGGGATTATCTATCTTTTTAAATAAGAAATATTTTGGTGTAGACTGTCCCTTTAATGTTTTATATACATTCTATCTATCAAATCTATAGCGCATTATGCTGGAATATGACATCTTTAGTATTGCTTATCCTCTCCTATCCTGGGGCAGATATAAATGCGCTCCCAAACAAACACTGTGTAGCATGTTTTACACACATTTCTATCTATCAAATCTATAGCACATTTTGCTGGAATATAACATCTTTAGTATTGCTTATCCTCTCCTATCCTGGGCAGACATAAATGCACTCTCAAACAATCACTGTGTAGCATGTTTTACACACATTTCTATCTATCAAATCTATAGCACATTTTGCTGGAATATAACATCTTTAGTATTGCTTATCCTCTCCTATCCTGGGCAGACATAAATGCACTCCCAAACAATCACTGTGTAGCATGTTTTACACACATTTCTATCTATCAAATCTATAGCACATTTTGCTGGAATATAACATCTTTAGTGTTGCTTATCCTCTCATATCCTGGGGCAGATATAAATGTGCTCCAAAACAAGCACTGTGTAGCATGTTTTAGGGTTCAGAATCATATTTTACTGTTAAAGGGACAAAAACACTATGAGATTTGAATATTATGTAATTACTGTAACAAAACAACTTTGTAATATATTCTCATTATTTGTTTTGCCCCATTGTAATAAAATGTAGCACTACAAATTGAGAAATGTCAAATTCACCAAGCTGGATATGCACCTGCGGACTTATCGAGACTAACCCTGCTACATATATGTCACTTATTGGCTTCAGCTGATAACATACAAAACAATGCACTTGATATAACATAATGACTGTGGTTAGCCTTGTTGTCTGCAGACTGAAGCCCTGATTGACTCCTCCAAATAAGGCAAATGGTTGGTGGAGTTACGTGTTTACACTCTTAAATTGCAGGAAAAACAAATAAATTAAAGTGAAGGTCAATTTTCATGTGAAAGTGCCTGGTTTTTAATAAAACGATTAAAAACACAGGCACTTTCATTCATGATAATTGACATTTCAGCCGTTTTTTATAATATACTTCCCTTTTCTTCTTGAAGCCGCTCTTGTGCTTCACCAGCCCGTCGCAAGCCTCTTCATACGTCAGCAATGACGATTCCGGCATCCTCCAATCACGGCTTGCCCCCGGGGTAATCATTGCCTGAGGCAACGCCATGATTGGAGGAAGCCGGTTTCGTCATTGCTGGGTAAGTAAACCAGGAAGAAGCAGGCGGGGCATCTTATCAGAACGGTGATCCGGCGTTTCAGAAGAACAAGGTAAGTATTTTTAAAATACGGTGCTATGTCAATTTTCATGAATGAAAGTGCCCCTGTTTTTAATAGTTTTTTTTATAAATTGGGCACTTTCACATGAAAATTGACCTTCACTTTAAGTAAAAAATAAATATATTTACACTTTCTGAGGCACCAACTCCTACTGAGCATGTGCAAGATGAATAGAATATATTTATATGCTTTTTGTGATTGGTTGTTGGCTGTCACATGATGCAGTGGGAGGGAAAATAGAACCAACTTTAAAATTTGTTCGAAAGAAATCTACCAATCATTTGAGATTCAAACTTTAGTGCTTTTGCATAGTCTTTTTGTTCTGTATTTATTGATTGTGATATTCTACTGTGTTTAGTGCTCCCTTAAATAACAAGAGCACATTACAGATTTAGATACATATGTGTTGATTCAGACAATAACAGGTTAATAGGGGTGTGTTCTACACCAACCAATGACCTGTTTAGACTTAGCCTTGTTAAACGGCACTCACCTGTGCCTTCTTAGGCTTATGAGTACGGCCAAAGCTGAAACGCGTAAAACCTTTTATCCTCATTGTGTGTAACGTGCTACTTTTAAGGATTTACCAATAAAGCCGTTTTTACGTTTTTGGATTTTGGGATATCACTTTCCTTTTTTTCACATTACAGATTTTGTTCTATGTAGTATGAAACATTTTGGGCCAGATTATGAGTGAAGCGCAAATTATCACTTCTGCTTGAGCGTTAATTGTGCTAGAAGTAAGCTTTTTGCGCTTATTGGATTGCGCTTGTATTAAGAGTTAAAAGTAAACAGTTTTTTCTCTCGTGCTAACCCGACAAGCGCAAAAAGCTGAAGAGCGCTTTAATGTATTCCTCCTTAGAAGTCAATGGCGAAAACAAAGTGGTTAAAAACCCTAACACCCCACTCTTGCGCAAACTGGGCCGCATATTCTCATTAATGCTAACTGAATATTTCACATTCCAAAGTTCTTCACATAACAGAATATGTTGTAGTTATTCATAAATAAATATTTCTACATATATCTGATGTTTTTTAGCATGTGAAATATTTACAGTAAATGCACAGTATAATACTTTAATAAATATGAATATTGCATAAATATTGTTTTTTTTATCTACTTAACTGCAAACAGCCTCAATGCACTTATATATATATATATATATATATATATATATATGTATGTCTATATATGTGTATATTATTATGTATCGCCTAGATTTAGAGTTTTGTCGGTAAAGACCCGCGTAGCTAACGCAGCTTTTTTCCTACCGCTGCTCCAAACAACGCTGGTATTTAGAGTTGTCTGAATGGCTGCGTTAGGCTCCAAAAAGGGTGTGTTGAGCCGAATATACTGCCACTTCAACCCTCAATACCAGCGTTGCTTACAGTAGCGGTAAGCTGGAAAAACGTGCTCGTGCACGATTCCCCCATAGGAAACAATGGGGCAGTTTGGGATGAAAAAAAAACCTAACACCTACAAAAAAGCAGCGTTGAGCTCCCAACGCAGCCCCATTGTTTCCTATGGGGAAGTATTTGGCTTTAAATAGGAATACTTTATTTAATAAGAGTTAATTTATTTTGTTAGAATAAAATTATATTTAACTTAGGGGGGGTGTTAGGGTTAGGGTTAGACTTAGCTTTAGGGGTTAATACATTTATTAGAGTAGCGGCGAGGTCCGGTCGGCAGATTAGGGGTTAATAAGTGTAGGTAAGGTAGCAGTGACTTTGGGGGGGGGCAGATTAGGGGTTAATAAATATAATATTGGGGTTGGCGGTGTAAGGGGCAGCAGATTAGGGGTTCATAGGGATAATGTAGGTTGCGGCGATGTGCGGTCGGCAGATTAGGGGTTAAAAAAATTTATTACAGTGGCGGCGATGTTGGAGGACCTCGGTTTAGGGGTACATAGGTAGTTTATGGGTGTTAGTGTACTTTAGAGCACAGTAGTTAAGAGCTTTATAAACCAGCGTTAGCCCAGAAAGCTCTTAACTACTGACTTTTTTTGGCGTTGGGAGTCTTGTCGGTAGAGGCTCTACCGATCACTTGCCAGACTCTATATACCAGTATTAGGAAGATCCCAGGATACGCAATTGGCATAAGGGGATCTGCGGTATGGAAAAGTCTCGGCTTGAAAGTGAGCGTTAGACCTTTACCTACACGACTCTAAATACAAGCGGGCGGCCAAAAGCAGCGATAGGACGCCTTAACGCTGCTTTTGACGGCTACCGCAGAACTCTAAATCTAGGCGTATATCTGTAAATACATATATTTACACACAAATACATATGTACACACATATATATCTACACATCTTTAAACATATATATGTATTTATCTTCATGTTAAAACACTTCTCTCTGTTAGCAACAAAAAGTCTTCTACCCCTCTGGTTGGACATTTTGTCGATACGCACAACAGTGATCTTAGCACATTTAAATGGCGTGCTATAGAGACGCTAACTAAACCCGAGAGAGGGGAGACCAGGGTAGGCTCTTGGCTAAACAGGACATTTTCTGGATATTTAGAATCAAAACCAGGGTACCTGATGGCCTAAACTCCAGATATGATCTGATAAACTATTGGGAATAATGATAATCTATTGGTGATTGGCTATGGTCTTTTTCTTTACTGATTGGAGATAGGTAATGAGATATGAGTCAGTAAATACTAAAAACAAAGAGAACATTCTATATTTTATAATTGATTTTGTTTTCCATTAACAGAATGTATACTACTTTGCATTGCTTTCTTTAATACTGCCTCTACCGTATAGTTTACAGAACATGACAATGATAGTTTCCTGTTTAAGCATGCAGTATTAGCATGAAAAGGTTTCTATCAATTGAGATATAGATATGACATCCTAAATATGTACATATAAGTTATACAACCAGAAATATTTGTGAACGATTTAGGTTGTCATTGATGTGATAGTTTAGGGGTATAGTATTTCATCGTCTTATTATTCATTGTACACTATCACACTAGGTTGAGTGGTAGGCATAGAGTTTCTAGAATGATGCACAGTTTTCTTAACCCATAAGAATGTTTTAGACGCGTTTTAAATGTGTGGTTAGGTACACCTGTCAGGCTATGATTGTGTCAGATTGCCGAAACGCGTAAGCCGTTTGTGCTGTGCATTGTTACATAAGCTGGTTGTTTTCCCATTTTTAACCAAAGGAATAAATTGTTAAGTTTCATGAGAGCAAATTCTCTTCCTTTTTTTATTCATAAGCACTTTGCAGCCTTTTTTTTCTAACACCTGAGATCTCATATCTTTGAGCCTTTATCATTTGTGCAATATTCTTTTAAATAATATTTATTAGACAGTGTTATTATGAGTGTAACTGTACTTTGTAATGTATATTTCATGTGTTTTGTGCAACTTTTTTGTTTTGTGAAACAGTTTACCAGAGCTCTGAGGATGAAGTTGCAGTAATCATTCTAACGTAAATCACAATTGCGCTCAAGTGATCACGTTTACTTTCAACTTGTACTACGAATTGTAATCCCTATGAGCGCAAACACCCTTGCTACACCCCTTATCGCACGGTCGCAAGCGATAGTGCTCCACTTGTAATCTGGCCCTTAAGGGGAAATCCATTTGCGTTCAATGTCCTATTTTAGTTTGATGGTAGAAACATGAGTTCCAGTGTCTGCCCAGCTGCCGAATCCTCATTATTAATAGACCGTTCTGAAACATGAGAAATTGATTCACTAATGTAACATGAAAGACACATATGAGGCTCAAGTATGATCAAGTAAATTAAACCTGAGGATAAAAGGGATAAAAACAGAAAAAGGGCAGCACCGGAACAAGAGGTCATGATGGCGCAATGAGGAGTCATTTTATAGCTCGACAGAACCGAAAGATAATTAAAGAATATCTGTGATATCCATAAAGCTGTCATAAGATTTAATTAAAATGACACTTCAGAGTGGAACATGGGAAGACTTGATGTAGATGACAGAAGTAAAAAAACCCACTGACTTTATCTTGTATTCCTGCTTTTATAATAAAAAATCAAGAACCAAATGTGATACCTAAAAAAAGACAATTTAACTGCATTTAGCCCTTGATTCTGTTTAATCTGTCTAACTCTATGGGGCCGATTTATCATGCTCCGTATGGACCGCTGCTCCATAACTTGTCCGCCTGCTCTGAGGCCGCGGACAGAAATCAACCCGATCGGGCTGATTGACACCCCCTGCTAGCGTCAGATTGGCTGTGAATCTGCAGGGGGCGCCATTGCACCAGCAGTTCACAAGAACTGCTGGTGCAATAACATGCCGACAGCGTATGTCGGAATTTATCGATGTGCAGCGGACATGATATGCTACATTCTATCATGTCCGCTCACACTATAATAAATATACCCCTATATCTTTTTAAAGTTATCTCTATTGTATTGGCAGTCATACCTCCTCCGTCAAAGAGACTGATTGAAAACAACGTTGTCATTGCTAGAGATTAAATTTCATTCCTCTAGTTTAAACAGATCTCTGTTTGCTACAGACAACTTTGTGGAAAGTAACATTGCTCCAGCCAAGTCCCTATAAGGTGCATTTATTTATATAAAGTCATTGTATCTGCTTTCAAGTGCCTGTTTAAAGTGACAGTCTACTCCAGAATTTTTTCCCTGCTTTGTTTGCCATGTGCTGCTGGCAGCCATTTTACTCACCTCGCTTGCTGAGTCTGGTGCAGTGTGTGATGCTGCTCATTTCCTGCACGCCCTCTTATGGCCAGACTGGTGTACATCATCTGTGTGAGACAGGTTGCAGTCTCAGAATTGTGATGTCATCACTTATTATTTAAAGGGCCTCTGTTCAGTATGCTTTGCCCTTGCATTGTCTCAGACCTGTTTGAGTTCCAGCTCCTGTGTATTACCTGGCTGTTTGACGTCCCTCCTGGTTCCTGATCCCTGGCTTGTTCCTGACTCTGCTGTTCTCCGTGTTCCTGATTCTGGCTCGTCTGACTATTCGCTTTGGCTCCTGACTCGGCTCATCTGACTACAAGCTCTGGCTTTGACTCCTGGCTTGTTGTTTGACTTGTGGACCTTTTATTATTTTTTGGTTATTAATAAAGGTGTGATTATTTTTGCACTTTTCGTCTCAGTCTGATTCCTGGCACCCTGACATTACGCAAGGGCCATGAATCCTGATGGTGCTAATAATCGACCTTTACCTACCATCATTTTAAGGATGGATGAACAGGATCACCGCTTGGATCAATTTGCACTAGCCCTGCAAACCCTGCTGACTCACACTGTACATTTGGACCAAAGTGTCCCGCAAGTTATGGCTGCTCCTGTTTCCGTTGCTGCACCTAGTCCTACCAGGAGCATGTCCGGTTCTGCACCTCTACCTCAGCGATATGTAGGCAATCCTATTCAGTGCAGAGGGTTTTTGAACCAGGTGGGCATTTACTTTGAGATGTTACCTCAGGCGTTTCCCTCTGACAGAGCTAAGGTGGGATTTCTCATCTTGTTACTCTGACACAGCTCTTGCCTGGGCTAATCCCTTGTGGGAGACAAACCTGTGATTTCAAATTACCCTGAATTTGTGGCCTCCTTTCAAGTGGGTATTTGATGTTCCGGCTCGCTCCTCCTCTGCTGCTAAACGACTCATGTCCATTCAGCAAGGTACAAGATCTGTTGCTCAGTATGCCATTGAGTTCCGTATGCTTGCCGCAGAGGTAGGTTGGAACAGTGAAGCCCTTGTTGCCACCTTCTTTCATGGGCTCTCTGATGCGATTAAAGACGAAGTTGCTGCCAGAGATTTACCAGAGGATCTCAAGGCATTGGTGTTGTGTTTTTTATCCTAATTGACATCAGACTCAGAGAGAGGCCCTCTTTCAAGGAACACTTGCTGAAGCCTCCTGTTTCGTTGTCTCCTACATGTTCATTCCCACCCATGCCTCCCTCTCCTCCCATGCCTCCTGGTCCCAAGTCACCAGGTACTGCTGAACCGATGCAGTTGGGATTCACGCGTCTCTCCGCGGCGGAGAGGGCCTTTAGGAGGAGGGAGGGGCTCTGCCTTTATTGTGGGTTACAGGGCCACCTTATGAAGTCTTGTGCTACGTGGCAGGGAAATGCTTGCACCTAAGGTTCTGTCATGGGCAGACCTTGGGTGGTTTATCCTCGTCCCCGGAACCTCTAAAGGAGAAACCTTTGGTCATAGTTGTCCTTTCCTGGGTGGACTCCTCCATAGTCACCCAGGCTCTTGTTGACTCCGGTGCTGCGGGCTATTTCATTGACAGTGCTTTTGTATCAAAGCACTCCATTCCTGTTTTGCCTTGGTCCGTCCCGCTTGCTATTGAGGCCATTGATGGCAGGCCCCTTCAGCCTGCACTCGTTACTCACGAAACCACTCTGTTATCCATGGCTGTTGGAGCTTTACATTTTGAGACCCTCCAGTTCCAGGTGATAAACTATCCACATTTTCCGGTTATTCTGGGTTATCCCTGGTTCCAAAAGCACAATCCCAGTCTTGACTGGCGCAGGCCCGAAATTTTGTCATGGTCTCCGCAATGTATTTCCACTTGTCTTCGGAAACCAGTTAAAGTCTTGTGCACTTCTTCTGTATCTCAATTGCCAGAGGAGTACCGAGAGTTCCTAGACATTTTTGACAAGGTGCGTGCCAGTACGTTGCCTCCTCACCGGTCTTATGATTGTGCCTGACTCGGCTCGTTTGACTATTCGCTTTGGCTCCTGACTCGGCTTGTCTGACTACCAGCTCTGGCTTTGACTCCTTGCTTGTTGTTTGACTTGTGGACTTTATATTATTTTTTATTATTAATAAAGGTGTGAATATTTTTGCACTTCTCGTCTCAATCTGATTCCTGGCACCCTGATAGATAGATAATCCCTTTATTACCCATTCCCTAGTTTTGCATAACCAACACAGTTATAATAATATACTTTGTACCTCTGTGATTACCTTGTATCTAAGCCCCTGCAGACTGCTCCTGATCTCAGTTATGTTTTACCTCTGTGATTACCTTGTATCTAAGCCTCTGCAGACTGCCCCTCATCTCAGTTATATTAATATACTTTTTACCTCTGTGATTACCCTGTATCTAAGCCTCTGCAGACTGCCCCTTATCTCAGTTATATTAATATATTTTTTACCTCTGTGATTATCTTGTTTCTAAGCCTCTGCAGACTGCCCCTTATTTCAGTTATATTAATATACTTTTTACCTCTGTGATTACCTTGTATCTAAACCTCTGCAGACTGCTCCTTATCTCAGTTATATTAATATACTTTTTACCTCTGTGATTACCTTGTATCTAAGCCTCTGCAAACTGCTCCTTATCTTAGTTATATTAATATACTTTTTACCTCTGTGATTACCCTGTATCTAAGCCTCTGCAGACTGCTCCTTATCTCAGTTATATTAATATACTTTTTACCTCTGTGATTACCCTGTATCTAAGCCTCTGCAGACTGTTTCTTATCTCAGTTATATTAATATACTTTTTACCTCTGTGATTACCTTGTATCTAAGCCTCTGCTGACTGCCCCTTATCTCAGTTATATTAATATACTTTTTACCTCTGTGATTACCTTGTATCTAAGCCTCTGCTGACTGCCCCATTATCTCAGTTGTTTTGACAGACTTGGATTTCAGCCAATAACTCCACAGGAGGGAGCTTAATGTTATCTATATGGCACACATGAACAAGTTCTTTCTAGCTGTGAAAAATTGTCATAATGCACTAAGATAAGAGATGGCCTTCCATGGCTTAGGAATTAGCATATGAGCCTACCTAGGGTTAGCTTTCAACAAATAATACCAAGAGAACAAAGCAAATTTGATGATAAAAGTAAATTAGAAAGTTGTTTTAAATTGCATGCCCTATCTCATAGTTTAATTTTGATTAGACTGTCACTTTAAGAATCATTAGAAACAATTTAACAAATCTCCCCTCTTAGCTTTAATCTTCTGATCCACTTATTAATATTGTACCTCTCTCTATACCCTTTTGGACCCTAAAACTGCACTACTTAATCAACATGAAGTCTGACCAGGGACGCATACAGTTTCACACGTCTACTTCCTTTCCTTTTTTATATTAATATCTTATTTATCTTCTAAGCTGTTTTTTTTAGTTTGTTGTCTAATATATCCCCCGTTCTCATATTCTTCTATATTTTCCTTTTTCCCTCATTTCTGTATATTTGTTCCTTATCTGCCATCAAAATCTGTTTGTATGTGAGTACAGTCATTTCATTATACAGATAGTTTACATCATCTCCTTTTCTTATACTATGCTATCTCTGTCATCTGATACCCAACTCCAAACCAGCACTCCGCAACGGAATATAAAAGGTAAACACTTTATTGTGCTCCTATAAAGTCAGTAGATCTGATGAATTTCAGCCTAACCAGACATAATCATAGACCAGAGGCCTAACTAGAACACACTAGGCCCCAGGAAAAAGTCTGTGGCAGGCCCCCCCTCAACTGAATAGCACCCCTTCCCTCCAAAGAATAGCATATATATATATATATAGAAACTGAAAAATAAAAAGCACTCACTGGACTGTGGACAGCAATATCAATCAAAAATCCTTTATTGTGACGTTTCGGGACCAACAACGTCCCTTCTTCTGACAAGCAAAAAGTGAAAACAAACAAACATTTAAAGACCCCTAGACCACTCCCCTCGGTGAACTACCAATAAAAATGTGCCGTGTGCAAAGGAAAATAGGCCGTGTGCAAAACCGGCATTCATATAAGTGTTTAAATACAAATATAAACTAATATTTTGAAAAGTATACATCAAATTATACCCATATGTATACACTAGTTTCTCTGTGTGTGTGTAGTGCTAATATGACAAAAACTGTATCCGATCATACACATGCTCAAATTTATCCGTAGTGTGCTAAGCTTAAAAGGACAATAGAGACCTGATAGGAGCAACTGCACACACCCTCGCACTGCGATAGGCTAAGCAAATTGGTCACACACAAGAAACACACCTACCGCAACAACGCCGACCAACTGCAAGAACAAAAGAATATCAACCAATCAGGCCATTTGTTGATATTCTTTTGTTCTTGCAGTTGGTCGGCGTTGTTGCGGTAGGTGTGTTTCTGTGTGACCAATTTGCTTAGCCTATCGCAGTGCGAGGGTGTGTGCCGTTGCTCCTATCAGGTCTCTATTGTCCTTTTAAGCTTAGCACACTACGGATAAATTTGAGCATGTGTATGATCGGATACAGTTTTTGTCATATTAGCACTACACACACACAGAGAAACTAGTGTATACATATGGGTATAATTTGATGTATACTTTTCAAAATATTAGTTTATATTTGTATTTAAACACTTATATGAATGCCGGTTTTGCACATGGCCTATTTTCCTTTGCAAATGGCACATTTTTATTGGTAGTTCACCGAGGGGAGTGGTCTAGGGGTCTTTAAATGTTTGTTTGTTTTCACTTTTTGCTTGTCAGAAGAAGGGACGTTGTTGGTCCCGAAACGTCACAATAAAGGATTTTTGATTGATATTGCTGTCCACAGTCCAGTGAGTGCTTTTTATTTTTCAGTTTCTACATACTTGGCTATAGCACCCTGGCAAGTTGCGGTCTGTTGGTGAGAGTGCACATACCACAAACAAACTTTTATATATATGTATGTGTATATATATATATATATATATGTATGTATATATATATATATATGTATGTGTATATATATATATATATATATGTATGTGTATATATATATATATATATATATGTATATATATTATTTTTATATATATATATATTATATATATATATTTATATATATATATAAGTATGTGTATATATATATATATTATATATAGATGTATATAATATATATAAGTATGTATATATATATATATTATATATATTATAGTGTATATATATATATATATATATATGTATAGTTTATATATATATGATATATATATACATACAGACACACACTCAATCACATACATACACACACATATACACACAAACGCGTGCACACATACATACAGATATACACATAAATACACATACACAGCATATAAACACATGTACATGCACACACAAACACATTCATATACAAACATACATAAACACACACAAACATATATTTATAATAAAATAGCTGCTTAAGAACATCTAATTGAAAGTTCGATCATTTAGTAAGCAATATCTACTATTACAAACTATGTGAGGCATCTCCAAGGATTACTAATGACAAAACTGCAGCTATAGATGCTAAATGCTATAGAGCAACTTGATCCATTGGATCCGTGGAGGGAAGTATACAGCTTAGCTCACGGTATGCCATGCTCCGCCCACCTACTCTTTCCCCTCTCTCTAAAGAAGCTTGTGCAGTGCTGATTTATAGCAGGTAGAGAGGCATACATTTTTTTTAAATAAATCAAACTAATAAAAGGAGTAAGCACAGATTAGAGGGAGCAGTGGCTGCGAACCCCCTAATAGTATGGGCCTGGTAGCAGTTGTGACCCTGTATGTATGCCCTGTCATAGACACAAACACTTACAAACTGAGTTAAAATCAAGTGTGAGGGTCTAGCGGAGCTGGGACTGCTGGTGCCTAGAATGATTAACAGGATGATCTAATGCAAACGGTTTTGTCCTTATTTGTAATGTAAAGCTGCAATGCTGCAGTCTGGAATGTATTCATCAAGGTGAGAGCTTTCCCTCTAGTAAGAGCAGGAAGAATGTTCTGCATTGGATATGTTATTCTCTAAAGCCTCTATATTAGCAATAATTAACTAAAGGAACATTACACTCAAAAATGATCTCATACATATGAAAAAAGTAGCATTTTAAAGTCAAAAATATGTTCTGCTTAAAAAAAAGTTAAGTTAAAGCTTGGTAAATTTAAGTTGAAAGGAATACTGCAGTATTCATGTTTGTACTTAATGCTTTTTGGCAGATAAAGACAACTCTCTACTGGTGGCGAGGGAAACGTGCCAAGAAAACTGAAATACATTTTGAAATGCCTGTTTTACAAAGAGGATGTGTTTTTGCATAACAATGAAGGTTATATTGCTTAATAAAATGAAAACCCGAATACTAATTTTTTAAAGGTCTGTAACTCTGTATCATGTCTGTCGTGCATCACATCTCATTTGCAAACGATAGGACATAGCACAGGCACATCACTGAGAATATAATCTGTTTATGACCAGAGCATGTATTTATAATTTAACACATCCCAGGCGCAAGCTTGCACGCTGACTTGAGGGGAAAAAATAACATTGGTCGTACAACATCATTTATATTTTCTATCTAACAACAAGTCCTAGTCATACTTTAATATAATCCTCCTGTCTGTCTCTCTGACCTCTTGAGAAATATCTTCAGCAGATAAGATCTTTAACAAGTACATAATCACAGTGATAAGCGCAAGTCTAGGCTCGCTTTCGGAGCCAGTAGGGTAGCCTTATAAAAATGTCTTGTTTTCAACTAAGTAAATGTTTGGTGCATTTCAGGTACAGCACCTCTGGTTTACAAAGTTATCAGAGAACTCACTCAAAATATGTACAAAACCTTTAAAGATCTTTAAAGGGATAGTAAAGATATATATATATATATAATATATATATATATATATATATATATATATATATATATATATATATATATATATATGTTACAACCACCTCTCCTGATCAGACTGTGACTGAGATGAGGAGCAATGCACTACTGGGAGCTAGCTGAACACATTGGTAAGATAATGACAAGAGAGATATATTTGCAGCCACCAATCAGCAGCTAGCTCGCAGCTTCTGAGCCTACCTAGGTATGTTTTTCAACAAAGGATGGCAAGCGAACTAAGCAAATTAGATGATAAATTGGAGAGTTGTTTAAAATGGTATGTTTGATTTGATTATGTCCCTTTAAGGATACAAGAAAATTAACCTATGCTGGACAGTGCTGGTTACATGACAATATGCATCAGAAATGTATTTCTGCCCCCAAAGGATTGGCCTGCAAAATCAGGCCCTTTAGCACCCTTTAGCGCGATGATGCACAATATGGATAAGGTGCTGTTAATATAAATGAAGCTTAAAATGCTTTTAAAATGATTAACATAAGTTTAAATATTCTAACAATATATTTACTTTTCTGATCTCGTGTTGCAATGTCTCTGTATTTCCTTTGCACAGCAGGGGAGAGCTACAAAAAGGATTACAGTAACGTTAGTTCCCTGACGCTCACCAGTTGATTAAACACATGGCCGCTTGTCTTGGCTGCATTTCATCCATGATAAAAAAAACATTTAGAATATGAAGGCTGCAGACTTTTATCCATCACTGAGCCGACATCTACAGCTTAATGAAATCACAATCTCTATATTTAGTGAATATCCGTTTTCTTCTTCAGCTAACCTTGAAACCATCACTGATTTATACGTCCATTTGCACTTTATTCCACTATTGTTCGGCATTAAAGGTACAATATATATTTTATGTAAAATGTTTAGATATATGTGATGACATTTTTTGACCTATACTTTCATGATTTATTTTGCCCATTTTCATGTAATTTAGCTCTAAAAATTGTGCTATAAATTCATGTCAGATAGATAGCGTGAGTGCGCTAAATCCCTCACATGACAGGCTTCTATAGGGGCGTGCTGTAAATTCATGTCTGATAGATAGTGTGAGTGCGCTAAAGCCCTCACATGACAGGCTTCTTTAAGGGCGTGCTGTAAATTCATGTCAGATAGCATGAGTGCGCTAAATCCCTCACATGACAGGCTTCTATAGGGGCGTGCTGTAAATTCATGTCAGATAGATAGTGTGAGTGCGCTAAAGCCCTCACATGACAGGCTTCTTTAAGGGCGTGCTGTAAATTCATGTCAGATAGATAGCATGAGTGCGCTAAATCCCTCACATGACAGACTTCTATAAGGGCGTGCTGTAAATTCATGTCAGATAGATAGCATAAGTGCTATAAATCCCTCACATAACAGGCTTCTATAGGGGCGTGCTGTAAATTCATGTCTGATAGATAGTGTGAGTGCGCTAAAGCCCTCACATGACAGACTTCTATAAGGGCGTGCTGTAAATTCATGTCAGATAGATAGCATAAGTGCTATAAATCCCTCACATAACAGGCTTCTATAGGGTTGTGCTGTAAATTCATGTCTGATAGATAGCGTGAGTGCGCTAAAGCCCTCACATGACAGGCTTCTATAGGGGCGTGCTGTAAATTCATGTCAGATAGCATGAGTGCGCTAAATCCCTCACATGACAGGCTTCTATAGGGGCGTGCTGTAAATTCATGTCAGATAGATAGCATAAGTGCTATAAATCCCTCACATTACAGGCTTCTATAGGGGCGTGCTGTAAATTCATGTCAGATAGATAGCATAAGTGCTATAAATCCCTCACATAACAGGCTTCTATAGGGGCATGCTGTAAATTCATGTTAGATAGCGTGAGTGCGCTAAATCCCTCACATGAGTCTTCTATAGGGGAGTGCTGTAAACTCATGTCGGATAGATAGTATGAGTGCGCTAAAGTCCTCACATGACAGGCTCCTATAGGGGCGTGCTGTAAATTCGTGTCAGATAGCATGAGTGCGAAAAAAGCCCTCACATGACAGGCTTCTATAGGGGTGTGCTGGAAATTCATGTCAGATAGATAGCATGAGTGCGCTAAATCCCTCAAATGACAGGCTTCTATAGGGGCGTGCTGTAAATTCATGTCAGATAGATAGCGTGAGTGCGCTAAATCCCTCACATGACAGGCTTCTATAGGGGCGTGCTGGAAATTCATGTCAGATAGCATGAGTGCACTAAATCCCTCACATGACAGGCTCCTTTAAGGGCGTGCTGTAAATTCATGTCAGATAGATAGTGTGAGTGCGCTAAATCCCTCACATGACAGGCTTCTATAGGGGCGCGCTGTAAATTCATGTTAGATAGCGTGAGTGCGCTAAATCCCTCACATGAGTCTTCTACATGGGCGTGCTTTGAAAATTAATGTCAGATAGGTTGCATGAGTGCGCTAAATCCCTCACATGACAGGCTTCTATAGGAGCGTACTGTAAATTCATGTCAGATAGATAGCATGAGTGCGCTAAATCCCTCACATGACAGGCTTCTATAGGGCGTGCTTTGAAAGTTAATGTCAGATAGATAGCATGAGTGTGCTAAATCCCTCACATGACAGGCTTCTATATGGGCGTGTTGTATATTCATGTCAGATAGATAGCGTGAGTGCGCTAAATCCCTCACATGACAGGCTCCTATAGGGGTGTGCTGTAAATTCATTGCAGATAGATAGCATGAGTGCGCTAAATCCCTCACATGACGGGCTTCTATAGGGGCGTGCTGTAAATTCATGTCCGATAGATAGCATGAGTGCGCTAAATCCCTCACATGACAGACTTCTATAGGGGCGTGCTGTAAATTCATGTCCGATAGATAGCATGAGTGCGCTAAATCCCTCACATGACAGGCTTCTATAGGGGCGTGCTGTAAATTCATGTCAGATAGATAGCATAAGTGCGCTAAATCCCTCACATGACAGGCTTCTATAGGGGCGTGCTGTAAATTCATGTCAGATAGCATAAGTGTGCTAAATCCCTCACATGACAGGCTTCTATAGGGGCGTGCTGTAAATTCATGTCCGATAGATAGCATGAGTGCGCTAAATCCCTCACATGACAGACTTCTATAGGGGCGTGCTGTAAATTCATGTCAGATAGATACCGTGAGTGCGCTAAATCCCTCACATGACAGGCTTCTATAGGGGTGTGCTGTAAATTCATTGCAGATAGATAGCATGAGTGCGCTAAATCCCTCACATGACAGGCTTCTATAGGGGCGTGCTGTAAATTCATGTCAGATAGATAGCATAAGTGCGCTAAATCCCTCACATGACAGACTTCTATAGGGGCCAAAAGACAAAGCTCAGAGGAAAAGTGGGCACTTTTATTTACTCAGAAACATTAAGGCTCAATTGACAGGGATCTTTATGTTTGGGACATCAAGCTCTCTTTATTTGGAGGGTATTTTGACAGCCATAACTGCAGGCACTGGGGCTGAGAGTTAAAGGGACACTGTACCCAAAATTTTTCTTTCGTGATTCAGATTGAGCATGAAATTTTAAGCAACTTTCTAATTTACTCCTATTATCAAATTTCTCTTGGTATCTTTATTTGAAATGCAAGAATGTAAGTTTAGATGCCGGCCCATTTTTGGTGAACAACCTGGGTTGTCCTTGCTGATTGGTGGATAAATTCATCCACCAATAAAAAAGTGCTGTCCAGAGTACTGAAACCAAAAAAAAGCTTAGATGCCTTCTTTTTCAAATAATGATAGCAAGAGAACGAAGAAAAATTGATAATAGGAGTAAATTAGAAAGTTGCGTAAAATTGCATGCTCTTTCTGAATTACAAAAGAAAAAATTTGGGTACAGTGTCCCTTTAAGCTCTTTTAGAATTTTTATATGGTGGTTTATTTTTCCCAACGGCTTAAACAAGTAAATAAGCCGGTCGGGAGATGAAGATACATTAATCCCCACGATGGGCGGGGCTATCGAGTTTGCGCGCTTCCTGTAACTGCGCCGTATTCAACACATCTTCTGTGGCAGAGACGACTGAAGAGCGTGTCACTAGAACCGCATGGTTTTCTATACATTAAGCAGGCGGTTCTAGTGCTATTTGTTCCGTTTTTTTTGTTGCTGTAGTCCCGGATCGTTCCAGTTCCATAAGTGGGGATAGTGAATTCCAGTTGGCAGGTAGGCGTCTCAGCAGAGTTGCTGAGGTGTAAGGTTGTCTGAATAGAAATTCATTCATTTTTATTAGTTTATAGCCTTTTTGGGTACGTTTTATACACCTGCAGTAAAAAAGTTGCACTTTTAAATTTAAAGGTACAGTAAAGTTTTTTGCATTCAAACTTTTTTGTGTCAAATTAAAGTTTTTATTGCATAATTATACTATTGTGATTCACTATAGACCAAGGAGACTTGCAAAGTGTTACTTGCTCCTTGTGTTTTGATGTAAATGTGGAACCACCAATCCCTTTCTATCCCTCATGTATTGAGAGGACTTTAAATTATAGGGAAAAGATTTTTTCTGATCAAAACTTTTCAAAGGCGGATGCTGTCCAGGAGCCTAATGACGAGGTTCAAGGAATGCCGCAGATTTCTCCCCAAGCGTCCCTAAATTTACAGCCTGCACAAGCAGTGCCCTGCACTTCTGCTCTAGCTCCTGCTGGAGTTACCTTAAAAGACAAAGCTTCCCTCATGTCTTCTACAATTTCTGATGCATTGTCTGCTGTTCAAATGTTGCAGGGCAAACGTAAGAGGAAAACCAGACATTCAGTAAGTTCTGATGCAATTGTTGCAATTTCGGAGGTACTCTTGCCAAGGTCACGAAGAGGAGGGTACTGTTGTAGCATCTGAGGGTGAAATCTCAGATTAAGAAAGTTTATTACCTTTAACAGACTCAGAGGTTGTAACTTTTTAGGTTTAAACTAGAACACCTCCGACTGTTTGTTCAGGGAGGTTTTGGTTACTTTGGACGACTGTGACTCCACGGTAGTGGTTGTCCCTATGAAGTCTAGTACATTGGACAAATATTTATAGGTTCCTTCTTATTCGGACGTATTTCCAGTCCCAAAGCGAGCTTCGGAGATCATTACTAAGGAGTGGGAGAGGCCAGGTGTACCCTTTTCTCCCTCTCCTAATTTTATTTAGATGTTTCCCATAGCTGACTCTTTCAAGGAGGCTTGGCAAACGTTTCCTAAGGTGGAAGAGGCCGTTTCCACCCTAGCTAAGAGAACTACTATTCCAGTAGAGGATAGTTGTGCTTTCAAAATCCTATGGACAAGAAGTTAGAGGGTCTACTTAAGAAAATTTATGTTCACCAGGGTCTTCAATGGCAGCCAGCTGCGTGCATTGCTACCATCACTAGTGCGGCAGCTTATTGGTTTGATGCATTGTCGGAGTCTCTCAGGACTGAGACTTCCTTGGAGGAGATCCAAGACAGGATAAAGTCTCTGAAGCTAGCTAATGCCTTTATTATGGATGCTTTCCTTCAAATTATTAAACTGGGAGCTAAGATTTCAGGTTTTTCTATTCTAGCCCGCAGAGCTTTATGGTTAAAACCTTGGTCTGCGGATGTTTCCTCTAAGCTTCTGGCTATTCCTTACAAGGGCAGACCTTGTTTGGACCTGGTCTATCGGAAACTATTTCTGATATCACGGGAGGCAAGGGTCATCTTCTCCCTCAAGATAAAAGAAACAAACAGAAAGGACGACAGAGCAATTTTCGTTCTTTTCGAAATTTCAAAGGAAATTCTTCATCTTCCTCCTCTAAGCAGGAACAATCCAAACCTGCATGGAGACCTGACCAGTCTTGGACTAAGGGAAAGAAATCCAAGATGCCTGCTATTGAATCCAAGACAACATGAAGGGCATGCTGTGGTGCTCTTTGCCTCCTCCTGCTGACCAGGAGGTGAATATCCCATTAGTAATTTAGATGATCCGTGGACTCATCATGTCAAAAAAGAAGTACATTTATCAGGTAAGCATAAATTTTCTTTTCTTCGCTTCATGTAGTTCTGTGTTATACTATTAATAACGGTTCACTTCAGGTCTTAAGCGCTAAATTGTACAGCGGTTATTTGGATTCTACTCAAGTGCAACACTTAACTCATCACTTAATGCTACACTTGTAATCTGGCCCTTTGATGGCGTTTTTAAAGGGACATGAAACAGATTTTTCTTCTACAAGATACGACGAGTTCACAGATTTCATCCTTACTTGTGGGATATTAACTTCCTGCTAACAAGAAGTGGCAAAGAGCACCACAGCAGAGCTGTATATATAGCTCCTCCCTTCCCTCCACCCACAGTCATTCTCTTTGCCTGTGTTTGTACTAGGAAGAGGTAAAGTGAGGTGTTAGTTTTAGTTTCTTCAATCAAGAAGTTTTTTATTTTAAATGGTACCGGTGAGTACTGTTTCCCTCAGGGGGATATGGAAGACGATTTCTGCCCTGAGGTTGATGATCTTAGCAGCTGTAACTAAGATCCACGTTGGTTCCCACAGAGCTTCTGAAGGTAATACAAGAGACATCTTCAGTGTGGAGAACGGTTTATGCTACAAGCAGGATTGAGGTATGTGCAGCCCTTTATTTCTGAGGAGACTTGGTATATCAGAACTGGCTGACATTTATTTCCCTGTAAGGGAAGGGGTAAGCAGTAGACCTGTTAAACAAAGGGGGTGTTACTGAAACCTGTGCCTTATTTTATTCAGTTGACATTTTGGGCCAAAACAAATTATAATGGACAGAGTGCTGAGTGCTACATTATAAAGAGACACTGGGAGATATGCTTAGTGATTTTGTTGTTTGGGAAACACTTTGACCGTATTGAGAGTTACTTAGGGGTAAAGATTCTACATGGCTTATAATTGCAAACCGCTTCACCATGCGGTTGTTCAGGCCTACTCGGTCATCAGTCCCTATGGGAGGGGCTTATTTTCGCGCGCTCAGATGCGCTCTGTATTCTGGATGGGAAGCAGCAGACATTAGCTCCGGTGGAGCCTAAGCAGAGTTTTTCCTCTCCGGATTGTTGTCGAGTCATTTCGAAGTACCCTGGGGGCAGGTAGGCACCACAGCAGAGCTGTCGCGAGGTGCAGAGGGTATTTTTGCTGACTTTTAACATAATTGTGGCTATAAATACATTTTAGAAGTTAATCCCCCCCCCCCTTACTCTTGGGGTGCAATAATTTTTAGAGCCTTTATTTAGGATTAGTTAATTTTGAGGAGTAAAATTAACGGTTTAAAGCAGGTTTGGAAAAATTGTACACTTTTTTTTATTCCTTAAAGGCGCAGTACACGTTCTCAAAAAGTTATTTAAAGCAATTAATAAAGTGTTTAACGACTATTGGTGGTTATTATTAGTCTGTTCAACATGTCTGACATTGAGGAATCTCATTGTTCTATGTGTTTAGAAGCCATTTTGGAACCCCCTCTTACATTGTGTACCTTTTGTACTGAAATGGCCTTACATTGTAAAAAGCATATTTTAAGTAAAGATAGTGTGCCTAAGGATGATTCTCAGTCTGAAGAGAATCGGGATATGCCATCCAATTCTCCGCAAGTGTCACAACCTTTAACGCCCACACAAGCGACGCCATGTACCTCTAGTGCGTCTAATTATTTTACTCTGCAGGAGATGGCTGCAGTTATGTCAACTACCCTACAGAGGTATTATCTACATTACCAGTGTTACAGGGTAAACGCAGTAGGTCAGGTATTAATGTGAATACTGAATCCTCTGATGCTTTATTGGCTATTTCCGATGTACCCTCACCGTGCTCTGAGTTGGGGGTCAGGGAATCGCTGTCTGAGGGAGAACTTTCAGACAGGAAATGTGTTACCTCAGACAGATTCAGACGTGATGTCCTTTAAATTTAAGCTTGAACACCTCCGCCTGTTACTTCGGGAGGTTTTAGCGACTCTGGATGATTGTGATACTATTGTGAAACCACCAGAGAAATTGTGTAAGATGGACAAATATCTAGAGGTGCCTACTTACACTGATGTTTTTCCAGTTCCTAAAAGAATTTCGGAAATTTAGGAATGGGATAGACCAGGTATACCGTTCTCTCCCCCTCCTAATTTTAAGAAAATGTTTCCTATATCAGACGCCATTTGGGACTCTTGGCAAACGGTCCCTAAGGTGGAGGGAGCTATTTCTACCCTGGCTAAGCGTACAACTATATATGCAACTATATATTGAGGACAGTTGTGCTTTCAAAGACCCTATGGATAAAAAGTTAGAGGGTCTTCTAAAGAAATTATTTATTTATCAGGGTTTCCTTTTAGAACCTACGGCTTGCATTTTTCCAGTAACTTCTGCAGCAGCTTTTTGGTTTGAGGCTCTAGAAGAGTCTCTGAAGGTTGAGACTCCATTAGATGACATCTTAGATAGAATTAAGGCTCTCAAGCTATCTAACTCTTTTATTACTGATGCCGTTTTTCGAATTGCTAAATTAGCGGCGATATGGAGGCGTTATGGCTCAAATCTTGGTCTGCTGATGTGTCATAAAAATCTAAGCTTTTAGCTATTCCTTTTAAAGGTAAGACCCTATTCGGGCTTGAATTGAAGGAAATAATTTCTGACATTACTGGAGGTAAAGGCCATGCCCTACCTCAGGATAAGTCTGTTAAGATGAGGGGTAAACAAAATAATTTTCGTTCTTTTCAAAACTTTAAAGGAGGACCCTCTGCTTCCTCTTCTTCCACAAAGCAGGAAGGGAATTTTGCTCAATCCAAGTCAGTCTGGAGACCCAACCAGGCTTGGAATAAAGGTAAACAATCCAAGAAGCCCGCTACTGCTACAAAGACAGCATGGAGGGGCAGCCCCCGATCCGGGACCGGATCTAGTAGGGGGCAGACTTTCTTTTTTTGCTCAGGCTTGGGCAAGAGACGTTCAGGATCCTTGGGCACTGGAAATCGTGACCCACGGGTATCAACTGGAATTCAAGGATTTTCTCCCAAGAGGGAGATTTCATCTTTCATGATTATCTGTAGACCAGATAAAAAGAGAGGCGTTCTTACGCTGTGTTAAAGACCTCTCTACCATTGGAGTAATTTGTCCCGTTCCAAAACTGGAACAGGGGCAGGGGTTTTACTCAAATCTTTTCGTGGTTCCCAAAAAAGAGGGAACTTTCAGACCCATTTTAGATCTCAAGTGTCTAAACAAGTTTCTCAGAGTTCCATCATTTAAGATGGAGACTATACGAACAATTTTACCAATGATCCAGGAGGGTCAATATATGACTATCGTGGACTTGAAGGATGCATACCTTCATATCCCTATTCACAAGGATCATCATCAGTTCCTAAGGTTTGCCTTCCTGGACAAACATTATCAGTTCGTGGCTCTTCCCTCCGGGTTGGCCACAGCACCCAGAATCTTCACAAAGGTTCTAGGGTCTCTTCTAGCGGTTCTCAGACTGCGGGGCATAGCAGTGGCGCCTTATCTGGACGATATTCTGATTCAGGCGTCAACTTATCATTTGACAAAATCTCACACGGACACAGTATTGTCTTTCCTGAGAACTCACGGTTGGAAGTTGAACATAGAAAAGAGTTCACTAGTTCAACGGACAAGGGTTCCCTTCTTGGGGACTCTGATAGACTCTGTAGACATGAAAATATTTCTGACGGAGGTCAGAAAAACAAAGATTCTAAATATTTGCAGAGCACTTCAGTCCATTCCTCGGCCTTCAGTGGCTCAGTGTATGGAGGTCATTGGATTAATGGTAACGGCAATGGACATCATCCTGTTTGCCCGCTTTCATCTCAGGCCACTGCAGCTGTGCATGCTCGGACAGTGGAATGGGGACTATGCAAATTTATCTCTTCTGATAAATCTGGATCAAGAGACCAGAGACTCTCTTCTTTGGTGGTTGTCGCTGGATCATCTGTCCCAGGGGACATGTTTTCACAGACCCTCGTGGGTGATAGTGACAACGGACGCCAGTCTTCTGGGCTGGGGTGCAGTCTGGAATTCCCTGAAGGCTCAGGGTGTTTGGACTCAGGTGGAGTTTCTACTTCCAATCAATATTCTGGAACTTAGAGCAATATTCAATGCACTTCAGGCATGGCCTCAGTTGGCTTCGGCCAAATTCATCAGATTCCAGTCAGACAGCATCACGACTGTGGCATATATCAATCATCAGGGGGGAACAAGGAGTTCCTTAGCGATGATAGAAGTATCCAAGATAATCCGATGGGCGGAGGCCCACTCTTGCTATCGGTCGGCAATCTACATCCCAGGAGTAGAAAACTGGGAAGCGGATTTTCTAAGTCGTCAGAATTTTTCATCCGGGGTAGTGGGAACTCCATCCGGAGGTGTTTGCTTCATTGATTCGCCAATGGGGCAGACCGGAACTGGATTTGATGGCATCTCGTCAGAATGCCAAGCTTCCACGTTACGGATCCAGGTCGAGGGATCCCCAGGCCGAACTGGTAGATGCCTTGGCAGTGCCTTGGTCGTTCAGCCTAGCTTATGTGTTTCCACCATTTCCTCTCCTGCCACGTGTGATTGCTCAAATCAAAGAGGAGAGAACTTCAGTAATCCTGATAGCGCCTTCAAGGGGTTCCGTTTGAACCCATGCATTCCATAGATATTAAATTATTATCTTGGAAAGTTCTGTTTTTAGTTGCTATTTCCTCTGCTCGAAGAGTTTCTGAGCTTTCAGCATTACAATGTGATTTGCCTTATCTTATATTTCATTCTGATAAGGTGGTTTTGAGTACCAAACCTGGTTTTCTTCCTAAGGTTGTTTCAAATAAGAATATTAATCAGGAAATTGTTGTTCCTTCCTTGTGTCCTAATACTTCTTCTAAGAAGGAGCGTCTGTTACATAACCTGGACGTGGTCAGTGCCTTGAAGTTTTACTTGCAGGCGACTAAGGATTTCCGTCAATCATCTTAATTTTTCATTGTTTATTCTGGAAAGCGTAGGGGTCAGAAAACTACGGTTACCTCTCTTTCTTTTTGTCTGAGTAATATCATCCGCCTGGCATATGAGACTGCTGGACAGCAGCCTCCTGAAAGAATTACGGCTCATTCTACTAGGGCTGTGGCTTCCACATGGGCCTTTAAAAACGATGCTTCTGTTGAACATATTTGTAAGGCTGCGACTTGGTCGTCCCTTCATACTTTTCCAAATTTTACAAATCTGATACTTTTACTTCTTTGGAGGCTATTTTTGGGAGAAAAGTTCTTCAAGCAGTGGTGCCTTCCGTTTAGGTCTTGTCCCTCCCTTTCATCCGTGTCCTGTAGCTTTGGTATTGTATCCCACAAGTAAGGATGAAATCCGTAGACTCGTCATATCTTGTAGAAGAAAAGGAAATTTATGCTTACCTGATAAATTGATTTCTTCTATGATATGACAAGTCCACGGCCCTCCCTGTCAATTTAAGACAGATTTTTTTTTTTTTATTTCAATTTCAGTCACCTCTGCACCTTTTAGCTTTTCCTTTCTCTTCCTAAAACCTTTGGTCGAATGACTGGGTGTGGAGGAAAGGGAGGAGCTATATATACAGCTCTGCTGTGGTGAACTTTGCCACTTCCTGTTAGCAGGAGGTTAATATCCCACAAGTAAGGATGAAATCGTATCGTAGAAGAAATCAATTTATCTGGTAAGCATAAATTTCCTTTTTTCTTGATGACTTAATGAATTTTAAACAACTTGCCAATTTGCTTCTTTCTCTTGGTATCCTTTGTTGAAGGAGCAGAAATGCACTACTGGGAGCTACCTGAACACATAGGGTGAGCTAATGATAAGCATATATGTGCAGCCACCAATCAGCAGCTAGCTCTCAATAATGCATTGCTGCTTCTCAGCCTACCTAGGTATGCTTTTAACAAAGGATACCAAGAGATCAAAGCATATTAGATAATAGACATGCATTGGAAAGTTGTTTAAAATTATATCCTTTATCCGAATCATGAAAGAAAGATATTGATATCCTTTATAACTGAGCTCTTTTTATATGGTTTGGGTTGAGTAGTTAGTCAATAGATGCCGCTCCCCGTCACTTGCAACTGACGGATGTTACAGTGTTTTAGGGAACTTTAGTTTCACAGATGGGTTTTATTGAATTGAGGTACTGTCTCTTTAACAGGAATACATGTTATTGGCACGGAGGTGCCCTCGCTGTGCGCTACCGTTTAGCAAAGTCTTTGTATTTTGCTCTCTGCTACAGCTGCGTTTCTCATGTGTACATAATTGAGAGTTTCCAGCGTAGCTGCTATACAAGTAAATTTACAGAGAGCAAGACATCCAATTTCTATTAGCCAGAAACAATCTCTGTGACAGTTACATTTTACTGTGTGCAAATGATTTGCTGTGACACTGCTACAGCTGCTTATTAGAATTAAATTGGCTGTGGTTAATTTATCATAGAGGGGTACAGTCTGCATTGTGTGTGTGCAGGGACCTGTTTATTCCTTTCTATTTGCACATCTGTATATGTCACATCGATTTATCTATCTGACACAGAAATCCGTTATCCATCTTCATTCAAGTGCGTCCTAAGATCAGATTGTCCCCTGACCGCTTGTGATTGCTCAGTGTCAGTGACTGATCTGTATCTGCAAAATACACTTAACCCCTTATTGCTAAAGAGGAAGTGGCATTACAGCCAAGTGCTGAAAGCCTAATGCTTTTAAAGAAAGAGTAAATCACGTTATTAAATTACCAGAAAAGGCCAGAAGCTATTTTATTATTGGCTTGTAGCGAGCCTTAAAGAGTCAATAAAGTCAAAATTAAACTTTCATGATTTAGATAAAACATTCAAATTAAAAAGAAAAAAATCCAATTTATTTGTATAATAAAGTTTACTGTGTTCTGTTTGTACTGTATGGTGAAGAGAATAACTAGATAGAGTGTTTGCATGTCTTACACAGTATATGATAGGACTGTTTGCAATAATGTCTTTAATAAACCCTAGATAGCAGTGGTATTTGCAACAATGCATAACAATGCATAACACTGCTGTCATATAAGCTGAAGGTACATGCATGCTTCTGAGCATATCTACACTCTTCAACAAAGGATACTAAGCAGGGGATGATCTCCCCAAATGTCACCATGTAAGAGGGAAGGTCCCTAATTCTGAGCGCTTTCTGAGACAGCAGTATGTACCTATTTGCAGAATTTCACTTAGCTTGCCCACAAAGTAACCAGACACGCCCACAGACCGGGCAGATACGATCCCGCCTACTATCCACCTGACACTCCACCTCTCCTGACTCGGCTCCTCCCACAAAACAGTGATGGCCCCCTTAAATCTACTTAACCACAAATGTTTAGAGATAGACGATTAACATGTTGGGCTATTGATTTTAATAATTTTTCTAATATGAAAATGTCTTTATCTTGCAGAATAAAATAATAAATCTCCTATATAACAGGAGGTTTTGTATAGTGATTTAGTATTTGTTGTTAAATACAAATCTGTAGCACCCAGGTTACATCACAAATACAATGGTGCATAAAAGTGTAACCCAAGCACAAGCTGTTTAGTCGAATTAAGTTAATATGAACATAGTGACAGTGATGTTATATATCATAGTTACATACCCTGGTCTAACTCATTGTCAGGCTCCTCCTTGCACAGTGTGTAAGTGTACATACTCTGGTCTAAGTCATTGTCAGGCTCTTCCTTGCGCAGTCTGTAAGTGTACATACCCTGGTCTAACTCATTGTCAGGCTCTTCCTTGCACAGTCTGTAAGTGTACATACCCTGGTCTAAGTCATTGTCAGGCTCTTCCTTGCACAGTGTGTTAGTGTACATACCCTGGTCTAAGTCATTGTCAGGCTCTTCCTTGCACAGTCTGTAAGTGTACATACCCTGGTCTAAGTCATTGTCAGGCTCTTCCTTGCACAGTGTGTTAGTGTACATACCCTGGTCTAAGTCATTGTCAGGCTCTTCCTTGCACAGTGTGTTAGTGTACATACCCTGGTCTAAGTCATTGTCAGGCTCTTCCTTGCACAGTGTGTAAGTGTACATACTCTGGTCTAAGTCATTGTCAGGCTCTTCCTTGCACAGTGTGTTAGTGTACATACCCTGGTCTAAGTCATTGTCAGGCTCTTCCTTGCACAGTGTGTTAGTGTACATACCCTGGTCTAAGTCATTGTCAGGCTCTTCCTTGCACAGTGTGTTAGTGCACATACCCTGGTCTAAGTCATTGTCAGGCTCTTCCTTGCACAGTGTGTTAGTGTACATACCCAGGTCTAAGTCATTGTCAGGCTCTTCCTTGCACAGTCTGTAAGTGTACATACCCTGGCAGGGTTGGCTCCATGGGGGGCATTGGGGGGCAATGCCCACCCAAATGAAATGCTGTGCCCCCTTCAAAAAATATTGATATGATCATACGCTTTAAAAAATAATAAATAAAGTAATGAATTGTTATGTAATGCTGCATGCTGGGGGCAGAGTTAGCTGCCGAACTGTGAGGTCGCATCACGCATCTGCAAGGAGCTCCGTGTCTTAACCTCTTATTTGGAATTGGAAGTTAGAGACTTTCTGGACTTGTCTTTAACCCTATTAATTTTACCTAACTATTGTGAGTTACTCATTTTCTTAAACAATAGACCATGATAAGAATATGATTGTATCATATAAATATAAGTCTATAAATGGTTACCGGCTTCTATTGAAGCCTCAAAAGTGCACTGTGATCTTAGGCCGGGTCTAAGGTCACAGTGCACTTTTGAGGCGTTGATAGAAGCCGGTAGCCTTTTATAGACTTATATTTATATGATACAATCATATTCTTATAGGTTCACAGTACATAGGTTGTATTAAGTAGCCTGATATCCGTTAGTTATTGTGAAACAGGTGTAGCTAAATCTAATCTACAAAATTACCAGTACCCGAAAACCTAGTATCCTCACTGCTATTGCAAACAAAGGGGTTAATTGCATTGGGGGGTTTGGGGTGCATGTCTGTTAAGGGACATGATTGAGAATAAGTTTAAGGGTTTTGGATCATGGTGATTAAGGGGTGTGTTTTTTTAAGGAGCTATTGCACTGGGGGTCTCAAGTTTAATGGCTCTGTTTTAGTGCACTGCATAGGATTTAGACCTCATTCTTTTACCTAGTGATTTAGCACATATTCTCCAAATGTTAATAGTGGGGGATAAGCCAGCCAGAAGCTACACTTTCTTGCAGAATATGTAGGTTTGCTCTTATTTTGACTCTCATACATGCTTTGTAAATGCGTGCACCCTCGTAAAAAAAAAAATGCCCCCCCATTTCATTTGTTCTGGAGCCAACCCTGGTCTAACTCATTGTCAGGAAATTCCTTGCACAGTGTGTTAGTGCACATACACTGGTCTAACTCATTGTCAGGCTCTTCCTTGCACAGTGTGTTAGTGCACATACCCTGGTCTAACTCATAGTCAGGCTCTTCCTTGCACTGTGTGTTAGTGTACATACCCTGGGCTAGCTCATTGTCTAGCTCTAACTTGCACAGTGTGTTAGTGCACATACCCTGGTCTAAGTCATTGTCAGGCTCTTCCTTGCACAGTGTGTTAGTGTACATACCCTGGTCTAACTCATTGTCAGGCTCTTCCTTGCACAGTGTGTTAGTGTACATACCCTGGTCTAACTCATTGTCAGACTCCAACTTGCACAGTGTGTTAGTGTACATACCCTGGTCTAACTCATTGTCAGGCTCTTCCTTGCACAGTGTGTTAGTGTACATACCCTGGTCTAACTCATTGTCAGGCTCCTCCTTGCACAGTGTGTTAGTGTACATACCCTGGTCTAAGTCATTGTCAGGCTCTTCCTTGCACAGTGTGTTAGTGTACATACCCTGGTCTAACTCATTGTCAGGCTCCTCCTTGCTCAGTGTGTTAGTGTGCATACCCTGGTCTAACTCATTGTCAGGCTCCTCCTTGCTCAGTGTGTTAGTGTACATACCCTGGTCTAACTCATTGTCAGGCTCTTCCTTGCACAGTGTGTTAGTGTACATACCCTGGTCTACCTCATTGTCAGGCTCTTCCTTGCACAGTGTGTTAGTGTACATACCCTGGTCTAACTCATTGTCAGGCCCTTCCTTGCACAGTCTGTAAGTGAACATACCCTGGTCTAACTCATTGTCAGGCTCTTCCTTGCACAGTGTGTTAGTGTACATACCCTGGTCTAGCTCATTGTCAGGCTCCTCCTTGCTCAGTGTGTTAGTGTACATACCCTGGTCTAAGTCATTGTCAGGCTCTTCCTTGCACAGTGTGTAAGTGTACATACCCTGGTCTAACTCATTGTCAGGCTCTTCCTTGCACAGTGTGTTAGTGTATATTGCCTGGTCTAACTCATTGTCAGGCTCTTCCTTGCACAGTGTGTAAGTGTACATACCCTGGTCTAAGTCATTGTCAGGCTCTTCCTTGCACAGTGTGTTAGTGTACATACCCTGGTCTACCTCATTGTCAGGCTCTTCCTAGCACAGTGTGTTAGTGTACATACCCTGGTCTAAGTCATTGTCAGGCTCTTCCTTGCACAGTGTGTTAGTGTACATACCCTGGTCTAACTCATTGTCAGACTCCAACTTGCACAGTGTGTTAGTGTACATACCCTGGTCTAACTCATTGTCAGGCTCTTCCTTGCACAGTGTGTTAGTGTACATACCCTGGTCTAACTCATTGTCAGGCTCCTCCTTGCACAGTGTGTTAGTGTACATACCCTGGTCTAAGTCATTGTCAGGCTCTTCCTTGCACAGGATGATAGTGTATTACCCTGGTCTAACTCATTGTCTAGCTCTTCTTTGCACAGGATGATAGTGTACTTACCCTGGTCTAACTCATAGTCTAGCTCTTCTTTGCACAGGATGATAGTGTACTTACCCTGGTCTAACTCATTGTCTAGCTCTTCTTTGCACAGGATGATAGTGTACTTACCCTGGTCTAACTCATTGTCTAGCTCTTCTTTGCACAGGATGATATTGTACTTACCCTGGTCTAACTCATTGTCTAGCTCTTCTTTGCACAGGATGATAGTGTACTTACCCTGGTCTAAACTACTCGACCTTGAAGAACAATGGCCTATATGTTCGTTTAGCAGCTTTAGAGACAGGGACTCTATAATTTAATAGACATAATAAATTAAACATGCTCCTCTTATGTGCTATATGATAGTAAATATTTGTCTGATAGCTTCTTTTTTATAACTTTGTGTTAGGAAAATATTCCCATGTGCATAAAAAGTGAAATCTGTATGGTCAGCGTGCAGTGTATACTGCGTTAACGCTAATGGCCTACATCATAATCTCAAGTACAAGTAAATGTTTAAGTACAACATTCCCTACAAGGCACAGCGGCTATAGGAGATTTAACACCTCACCTGCTTATAGCCCTCCAGGGGGTAAAAAAGTATTTTATGTGTATGTTGTTGCTGTTTTTTATATATATAGATAAAGCATATTTAGAAATATGAGAGAACAAATTTGTATGTGTTTATTTTCTAACTTGTATAAAGAAGAATTTTTCAAGCTTAAAAGCATGATTTTCCTTAATTAGAATATCACACAATTATGTAAATAAGATGGTTATATCTCACCTTTATTATTTATCCAAAGTTTTCACAGCCATTTAAAAATAAAAAAATAGAATGTTTAGAAGACTTTATTGTGCAAAAAGCATAAGAAAACAAAATGATTATAGTGATCATCAGGAAAAAGCAAGTATGAGAGACGGAATATTCAGCTATTATTTTTAATCAGTTTGTCTTATTTTAAATGTCATTATTAGCAACAACAAAATGACATAGTTTGGAAGCATTTCTATAATACCTGCTCTTCTGTATGAGTAATGTGTATGTAAATGAACCTACACATTAATATAATGGAAGATGGAGATAATATAATTTTGCTTATTTTATCTATTCCACACAATGGTGACTGATGAGCCAACATCCTTAAGTGCAGGGAGAAAGATATATTTAAAATTATAGGTTATCATCTCTGGCTCACAAATTGACCACAGTTCTTTAGGTGGTGCAGACCCCTAATATCATATTTATGAAGCAAGAGAGAGTAGTAAATAGTAAACTTCTCAAGGTATCAAAAAGACAGGTAATTCAACACTATATTTTAAGAATTTTTATATTTCAATTCACATTTAAAAAAATCAAGTGCACATATAGTTCTGCGATTCTAATTGGAGGTTGCACCGTATCTCATATCAACACGTCTGAAAGGATAGCTTTATCTCATATTGTATAACTCAGTGATTTTTAACCTTTTTTTTGCTGTGGCACACTTTTTTACATAAAAAAAATCCTGTGGCACACCACCATCCTAAAAAAATCACACATTGTAGCCTAATATATATATATATATATATATAATATATATATAATATATATATATAAATATATATATACACACATACACACACACAAACACACACATACTGTATGTATGTGCTGTTATGCCATGCCTCCTACAAACTACCCCTGCACTGGGAGTAAAAAACAAGCTAAGTTTAAAAAATATGTCACACTGTTGTCAGTCTGCCGCGGCACACCTGAGGATCTCTCATGGCACACTAGTGTGCCACGGCACACTGGTTGAAAAACACTGGCTATAACTGTCCTTTTAAAGGGATAGTCTACAGCTTAGACATCTTAAAGTCTTACCTTAGATTAAGCTGCAAATACCCTCCTGCGCCCTTTTTATAATCATGCAGCAGGAACAATGAAAACGTTATTTTAAAATGAATATTGTTTCTGGTCACTTTGAAATGGCTGCCAAGCTCTGCCCACTGATGACATCACGATGTGGGCTGCATCTATGCACTCTGCTGGATAGCATTGACAGTCTGTTGTATCCAATTAGTAAATAATTTGTAACTAATGAAGCCTTTAATCCAGCCCAGACCGTGATGTTATCAGTGGGTGGAGCTTGGCAGCCATTTCAAAGTGACCAGAATTAATAGTAATTTTAAAATAACTTTTTACTGTTACTGCTGCATTATATAGAAAGGGTGCAGGAGGATATTTGCAGCTTAATCTAAAGTAAGACTTAAAGATGACTAAGGTGTAGACTGTCCCTTTAAACGGACAGTTATACAATATGAGATAAAGCTACCTGATGTCAGCGAGTAGATACCTGATGTCAGCCAGTAGATAGCTGATGTCAGTGAGTAAGATACATGATGTCAGCCAGTAGATAGCTGATGTCAGCGAATAGATACCTGATGTCAGATACCTGATGTCAGCCTGTAGATAGCTGATGTCAGTGAGTAAGATGCCTGATGTCAGCCAGTAGATACCTGTCAGCTAGTAAGATACCTGATGTCAGCCGGTAGATACCCAATGTCAGTGAGTAGATCCCTGATGTCAGCCGGTAGATAGCTGACGTCAGTGAGTAGATACCTAATGTCAGCGAGTAAGATACCTGATGTCAGTGAGCAGATACCTAATGTCAGCGAGTAAGATACTTGATGTCAGCCGGTAGATACCTAATGTCAGTGAGTAGATACCTGGGGGCCCATTTATCAAGCTCCATATG
>NW_026511330.1:0-87416 GCF_027579735.1 Bombina bombina | reverse complement strand
ATTGTAGTGTTAGGTGTTAATGTAAACTTAAGATAGATACAATATAACTATTAGTTATATTGTAGCTAGCTTAGGTTTTATTTTACAGGTAAATATTTAGTATTAAATAGGAATTATTTAGGTAATGATAGTAGGTTTTATTTAGATTTATTTTAATTATATTTGTTAGGGGGTGTTGGGGTTAGGGTTAGATTTAGGTTTAGGGGTTAATAAATATAGTATAGTGGTGGTGACATTGGGGGCGGCAGATTAGGGGTTAATAAATGTAGGTAGGTGGTGGCGATGTTCGGGACAGCAGATTAGGGGTTAATAATATTTAACTAATGTTTGCGAGGCGGGAGTGCGACAGTTTAGGGGTTAATATGTTTATTATAGTGGCGGCGATGTTCAGAGTGGCAGATTAGGGGTTAATAATTTTATTTTAGTGTTTGCGATGCGGGAGGGCCTCGGTTTAGGGTTGTTTATGGGTGTTAGTGTATTTTTTAACACTTTAGTTATGAGTTTTATGTTACAGCTCTATAGTGTAAAATTCATAACTACTGACTTTAGAATGCGTTACGAATCTTGCGGGATAGGCTGTACCACTCACTTTTTGGCCTAAAAAAAAGCTTGTAATACCGGCGCTATGGAAGTCCCATTGAAAATAGACTTTATGTAACTTGATTTGCGGTAAGGCAAAAAAAGTGTGCGGGACAGCTGTACCTACAAGACTCTTAATAGCAGCGGTAGTGAAAAAGCAGCATTATGAGGCTTAACACTGCTTTTTTTTACTCATAACGCAAGACTCGTAATCTAGCCGTATACCTTTTTAATTCAATGTACCAGATAAGAGTATAACAGATTTGTCAGGTAGGCCAAGGTCATACACAAATATTTGATAAGCAAAACACTAAGAAGAGCAAGAGGTAAGGTTTCAGTGTTCCAGTCCAGATCACAAGAGCATGTCAAGTAAGCAATTGTTTGGAAAAATCATCAGGCAACAAAAGGTCAGATTTTACAAACAGAGCCAGAAAAACAAGAAAAAAGTACAGACATATTGACCCCAGGATACACAAAGTAGAGATTAATACACAGGTACCAGGAGAGGAGAGTCATTGGGGCCTATTTATTTATATATGTAGCGTATCATGTCTGCCGCACATCGATAAATGCTGACAGCATACGCTGTTGGCCTTTATCATTACACAAGCAGTTCTTGTAAACTGCTTGTGCAATGCCGCCCCCTGCAGATTTGTGCCCAATTGGCCGCTAGCAGGTTGTGTCAATCAGCCCGATAGTATAGGATCAGGCGGATTGATGTCCGCGGCCTCAGAGCAGGCGGACAAGTTATGGAGCAGAGGTCTTTAGATCGCTGCTTCATAACTGCTGTTACCGGAGAGCCTGAAGGCTCGGCCGAAAACAGGGGCATCAAGCTCCATTCAGAGCTTGATAATTTGGCCCCTAAGTCTTAAATTGCACCAAAAAGGGAGCAAAACAGTGTGTTAGTGGAGCCACAAATATGCACATGAAACATCATCTGCTTCATACAATGATTCTGAAATCAACAAATCTATGCTGAGAAGAGATTCTGCATTGAGAAATAAGTAAAAATGTTAGTGCCCATAACAAACAAGGAAGTAATCAGCTAATGTTTCCATAGGATACTGACAATAAATATAATATATACAGTAGTCACATTATAAATTTGCATACATTATACAAATACCATTAAAACATTTTTATTTTTTTTATTTAAAGTTAGACAATTTTTAAATTTCTTAAGCTTGGTAAAAGTAACTACATAACAAATCCTTGATTCAAGGTCGCTCACAATGAACAATTGTTCTATCAGGAATTTGTAAGAATACAGATTACAAGTGGTATGCATGCAAATTATAGGACAAAAACATTACACTAATAGAATGTTCAGCAAAAATAAAATTGAATAGCAATTAAAGTGATGGTAAATTTCAGACTTTAAGAATGTTGCAGGGAAAATATATAAGTATACAAGCAAACCCACATCATTATTATTTTTTTTAATAATAAAAGATGTATAGTCCTACTTGTTTTATTTTATTTCGCCCCCCTTCATTTCCTCCTTTCGCTGGGCTGTGACATGGAGAGCAGTCCCACCCACTCTCTACATAGGCTTCCTAAGGACTGGATGTTCATTGGAATTGTCATAAAAAAGTCATTTAAAAAAAGAGTTCATCCCAGTGGGCCGGCATAACATTGTAATATAAGCATTACTACAGGCACGGATTTAACCCTTTTCATGGATAAATAAATAAAAAAGTGCACATATACTTTTTTTTAATTACACGGATTACATTTATTGCATTTGTTTAGCTAAAGTTTACCATCACTTTAAACAGAAGTATTGGTTGGTCTATAGTCCCTATATGTTTAATGACTGCACTGTTTTGTTGCTTCAAATATTAATTAGAACATTTAAAATATTTATCTGTGACTTCATGATTTTAACCAGTTACATTTTAATAATGTTTGTGTTGCTGACACCTGAAGTAGATTAAAATAGAATAACAAAAAAAACAACAAAAAAAGCTGCGTGAAAGTTGGTAAAAACATGATTATTCTTTGTGGATTACTAGCACCAGATGAAGTTAAAAATTGCCAATCATGTCTGTCAGACCTCGCTGCAAGTGGACAGCTTACACTGTCCACATTTAAAATTGCACAAGCATTGCAAAAGAAGATCAGATTGGGTAGATTTCAATCCACCTCATTTTAGGTGGCAGACAGGTGAAGCAGCAGTAGTTCTAAGACTGCTGCTACTTAAAGGGACATTCTACTCCAGAATGTTTATTGTTTAAAAAATAAATAATCCCTTTATTACCCATTCCCCAGTTTTGCATATTAACCACAGTTCTATTAAAACACATTTTACCTAAGTGATTACCTTGTATCTAATCCTCTGCAGACTGTCCCTTTATCTCAGTTCTTTTGCTAGACTTGCATTTTAACCAATCAGTGCTGACTCTTAAATAACTCCACGGAATTCAGCACAATGTTATCTATATGTCACACATGAACTGTCCCTGTCTAACTGTGAAAAACTGTCAAAATGCACTGAGATAAGAGGTGATTTTTTTAAACATTTTTAGAAATAATTTTGAGCCTACCTAGGTTTAAATTTCAACAAAGAATGCCAAGAGATTCAATGATAAAAGTAAATTTGAATGTTGTATAAAATTGTATGCCCTATCTGAATCATGAAAGTTTAATTTCCACTAGACTGTTACTGTAACTATCATCTCAGGTGAACCTGGGGCCCTGATGCTGCTTTTTAGCTTAATAAATGAAGCCCTATGTGGCTGTTATAGACCTTTAAAGCCTTACAAACATAAAGCACTGTTTTTTGTGATACTTTCAGGAAATGTGTGTGTGTATGTGTATGTGTATGTGTATGTGTGTGTGTGTGTGTGTGTGTGTGTATCTATATATATTTTTTGTGTGTATATGTATGTGTGTATGTGTATGTGTATGTGTGTGTGTGTGTGTATATATCTATATATATCTATATCTATATATATATATATATATATATATCTATATCTATATATATATCTATATCTATATCTATCTATCTATCTATCTATCTATCTATCTATCTATCTATATATATATATATATATATATATATATACTGTATGTATATATCTATATATATATTTTTTGTGTATATGTATGTGTGTATATATATATATATATATATATATATATATATATATATATATATATATATATATATAAATCATTGTTCTCTGTGTGTGTGTTTCTGACAGCTAAGGGGGATTGCAAATTACTGGTAATCAAATGTTATTGGCAAGAAGGAAAATAACTATATAGACAAGTAAATTCTATTCTGCACCAAAAAAAAATGTTTAGTTAAAAGCTACCTATAGAAAACATATGTTCCTCCATACCATATACAAAGCACTTAAGAATAAAAAATGGGGATCTAAAGAGAGCACTTAAATACCAGAATATACCATTTGCTTGATAAAGGCTGCACAAAGTCAGCCAAAGCGCGTAGCATTACACAACTGACATTAGAAGATACTATGGGCTCGATTTATCAAGCTGTTCGCCCGTTTATGACTGCATGTTCTTACAAGAGAACCTGCAGTCAGTATTTATTAAGCAGCAGTCATCAGACCAGGGAGATTGACAGCTCCTGTCCGCACGCAAATGACTGTCAGTGGGCAAGGGGCCGGTTTTGCACAAGAGTACAAAATAGCGCTCTTGTGCAATGCTAAATTCTGGCAGCGGATTGCTGGCCAACAGAGGCGAGCTGGGGTGGACAGGGGTACATATGTATGCCCCTGCCCGCTCTAGCTTGATCAATTGAGCCCTTTCAATTCTGTTTATTCAGAAAAAACAGTAACACTTCACGCTTAAGACTGGAAGTGATGTCACATCTGAGGATGGCAAAGAACCAATAGTCAGTAAGGCGAGTGGAATTACACAGTCCGGGATATAACAACATAGGATTTGCAAAGAAACCACTTGGAGACAGGAGGAGATGATCCCACAGTGAGTATTGGTATTTATATTCTAAAAACGTCTATCCATTTTGGACTATTTAGGTTGATCCCTAATACATATTTCATGATTTTGCTTTTTTCCATTAAACAAACATTATTATAACCAGAGACGGGAATCTGTTTGGGATAGTATGCTATTAGTTCTATTATATGATGGATCGATTTAAGGTTTCTAAACGGGATACCTTATCTTGGGAAAAGCTTGCTTTACTAAAGGCTTATAGACTACGGTCATTTCATATACTTCTTATTTTTTCAGGACTCAATGCATTATATATTCTAATTTATGTGTCACTATTTCTACATTTCAATTTTTATAACAGTTAAGGTTGGTCAACCTGTTGCTTTTATATATTTTTAAATATATATATATATATTTTTTTTAGATTTTTTTTCCCCCGAACATTAATTAAATTTACAGATTAGATATCTCACCAAGTTTTTAAACTGTCTGTTTTATATGCTATATGTATATTTATTTATTTATAAATATATATATATATATATATATATATATATATATATATATATATTTGTATAAGAATACATTACATAACAACACTATCACATTTGCAAACACATATGTTTGTTGGTATATGCTTGTATTAATGGTAGTGAAAGGCATATTTGTGCATGTAACGTCTTAAGGGTTATGCTGCCTGACTGAAAGCTGTGCAGTGTGTGAGTTTGCAACAATTGTTGCAATATGTGGGGTGGGGACTCTTACCTGTTATAAAAGTGCATGGATGCTGGAACACTTCCTCTTTCTTGTCTGCAACTGCTGGAGAAAGTTTTTTTCTGTTTTTGCTTGCAAGATGGTGCGGCCCAGGCGTCAGTCGGTTCCTCCAAAGCGGATGAGGGAATCTTCGCCAGTGACACGGCGAGTATCTGTGAGGGGGAGAGGTGGCAGTTTAGTTAGTGAGGTAGTAGGCCCTAGCCCTTCCCAGGGGGTGGACCTCACCCCTTCCCGGGATTCTGGGGAGCCCTCGGGTGTGTCTTTCTCCCCTTCCCTTTTCCCGGGGTCCCAGGGGGAGGATCTGGAGGATTCAGGGTTGGTTTCAGTGGGTGGCGGAGGTGATGGGGGGCAGTGGATAGGTCTCCAGTTGGCTCGATCGGCCTCCCGGAGGTGTTTAGGGCCGGGCAGCTTGAGTCGGGCGGGACGCCTAGTTCGGGGCGGGTAGGCCCGGATCGTGGGCGCGTGGCGCAGGGCCATGGGCCAGTAAGCGGGCCAGTTTTTGGGCCTACAGGGACGCTAGTCGCCCGGGAACGTGAGGGCCTAGTCATGCAGGGTGAGCGTGACGGCCTGACTTCGAGCGGGGGGCCTTCGGGCCTACACCGCGTTTTGCAGGGCGAGCAGGAGGGCCTAACTTTGAGCGGTGGGCCTTCGGGCCTACACCGCGTGGTCGCGCCTGGTGGCCCAGTGGTTTCCCCCCCTACCCCGGTGGCTTTAGGTGGCGGAGATTACGGCCTGCAGGGTGCCCCCTCTGTCAGTGGTGGCCCCGGTGGGTCTGCGGCCCCTCCTTGGGACGGGTACTTACCTAACTTACCTGTCCCAGAGGCGGCATGGGTGGCGGTCGTGGCCTTAATCCAGGCCCTTTTGGCGGGAGCGGGTCCGGGCGTCACGGCGGGTGTGGAGCAGTCCGGCATCGTCTACGGTGGTCCGGCGGGGGTTCCGGTGGTCGGCGGCGTGGTCCAGGCTGGAGCGGCGGGCAGGGCTTCTTCCTTCGGTGGAGGCCTTCGGTCGGTGGTAGGCGCGAGTGACGTCACTTCCGGTAGTCGCGCTAGTGACGTCACTTCCGGGCGCCGCGCGTGTGATGGCATTTCCGGTTTCGGGCGTGGCGGAGTACGGGCGACGGATGGAGGCGCGGGAGGTGAGTCGGGAGCCCAGGGATCCGGGAGGGGCAGCACCGCACAGGCTGCGGCGGTGAGCGGGCATGTGGGGTCAGGCACTTGGCAGTTGGAGACACTTGTGGGGGCGCATGGTAGGCATATGGGTGCTGGCATTAGCGGGCCCGAGCCGCGGGCTGGGACTTCCATGGGCCTTGGGGTTTTTGGTACTAGGGGACCTGTTGGTGCGGGGCACTGGGGTGGGGAGGGCCGGGCAGCTATGGCAATGCCGGTTGTGAGTGGAAGTGGTGGGCCGGAGTTTGGCCCTGCTGTGGGCAGTAACCAGGTGGTTGGTGGGCCGCAAGTTGGGCATGAGCCTCTGGGGAGAGGACAACAGGATGCGATGGGGGAAATTTTCAGGCTGGCCTCGATATTGGCCCAAGGGGCGCACGCGGGTTCTTCTGGGGTGGGGGGGCAGCAGCATACAGTTCAGGTCAGCGCTGGGGGGGTGGATCCTGGTCATGTGGGAGTTGTGGGCAGAGGGAGGGCGGGTGGACACGGGTCAGTGGTTGGAAACACAGGGGCTGGTGGAACGGGGCAGTTGGGAGCCGGGGTCCAGGGGTCCAGGTGGGTGGCCAGCAAGGTAGTTCTGTAGTGGGTGGGGGTGGTGCCCGTTCCTTGATCCCTGGTGCTCCCGATTCTGTTTTGGTTAGCGGGGATGCTGTGGTGGCAGTTTGCCAGGATTCTAGGCGAGAGGTGACTCAGAGGACCGGTCCAAGCCAGGAGGCTCTTCCCCCGGCGGCGGCAGGAGCAGGTGAGATTGCATTGTGTGGGGTGCTGAGGGAGGGTGCGGGTGGGTCATCTAGTGACACTGGCTCTGAGAGTGACGACTCCTTAGGGCCAGTGTCTAAACCTCAAAAACGGGTATTGAAATATCTTCGCAGGTTGGTAGCTGGGCAACAGAGACAGGAGTCGAGGCTAGCTCCGGGTGGGGGAGCGCAGATGGGGGACTCAGTGTGTGTTGGTCAGCAGGTAGGGCCAGGGGCTGTGAGCTTGGCGGTGGCAGACAGGAAAGTGGCGCTGCAAGGAGATGCCTACCCCTGCAATGTGCACTCATTGCATTCTCACCTTAAAGCTAAGACGATCAAAAAAATTTGAGATGGCAAATATGTGCACATTTTCGATCTGTCGCTGGAGGCCCATAAGGCCAAGGAGAGGAGCGAGGACGGCTCAGGTCCAAAAAAGGTTAAGAAACCAGAGACAATGGACGAGTGGCGCACGTGTTTTAGAGTTTTGGCTTCCTGCCTGGTGGAGGCGAAGCCTGAGCTGCGGGTTGAAGTGTTAAAATACATGGAAACTATCGAGTTCGTCCATAAGACGTATAAGGAAGGGGTGTGGCGGTCTTATGACGCGGATTATAGGCGTAAGATGGTGGGGAACCCTTTGCTGACCTTTGGCACCACGGATGTGCATTTATGGCAGCGTTTGGGTGTGGAGCGCTCTCCCTCCCCCCCTTCAGATGCAAGGGCCGGGGGGAGTAGGCAGATGGGGGGAGTCAAAAGAAAAGGGCGGGAGTGTTGGAAGTTTAACGACGGGAAGTGTGACCGGGGAGCGAACTGCTCCTTTCGACACTCCTGCATATACTGCGGAGCTGGTCACCCAGGGACCGAATGTGCTAGACGGAAAGAGATGGGGGGCCGCGGAGCTGGCAGAGGGGCTGCTGGGGCGAAGGGCACCAACGCCGTTGAGGGTGGCCGCCCTTGAGCCATTGCTAAGGGCATACCCGGACAGGAGGGCGGGGGAGCTCCTCCTGGCCGGGCTGCGGGAGGGTTTCCTCATTCCAGTGGTAGGTCCGGTGGTCGGGGCGCGTCAGAAGGGGAACCTCAAGTCAGCGTATGACTACCCTGACTTAGTGAGGGATAAACTGGGCAAAGAACTGAGTTTAGGTCGCATGGTGGGCCCCTTTCGGGAGCCACCCATGGAAGGTTTGGTGGTTTCCCCACTGGGGGTTGTGCCGAAGAAGGAAGCGGGGAAATTCCGGTTGATTCAGCATTTATCATACCCGAAAGGTAATTCGGTCAATGATGCAATCAACCCGGAGGTTAGCTCAGTTTTTTATCAGTCGTTTGACCAAGCAATGGTTTTGGTGCAACAGGCTGGTGTTGGGGCACTCTTGGCAAAGCTTGACATTGAGTCGGCCTTCCGCTTGCTGCCTATTCATCCGGCATCCTTTCGGTTGATGGGGTGCTGGTTCGAGGGTGCTTACTATGTGGATCGTTGTCTCCCAATGGGTTGCTCGGTCTCATGCACCTTTTTCGAGATGTTCAGCACATTCTTGCACTGGGCGGTGTTTTCAGAAGTGCGGGGTGGGCTTATAGCCCATTACTTGGACGATTTTTTGCTGATAGGCAGAGCTGGGTCGCTCGAGTGCGAGCGGCTCATGTCGGTGATGAGAACACTATTTGCGCATTTTGGGGTCCCATTGGCAGAGGACAAGACCCAGGGGCCATGCACTTGCCTGACGTTTCTGGGTATCGAGATCGATACGTTAGAAAGGCAGTGCAGGTTGCCAAACGATAAGGTGGTTTGAATGCTGGCCGCGGTTTCTTCGGCCGCGGCGGCTGACCGGCTCTCGATAAAGGAGTTGCAGTCTTTACTGGGTTTGCTCAATTTCGCGTGCAAAGTTATCCCGATGGGCAGAGTATTCAACAGGAGGTTGGAGGGCCCTCTAAAAGGGGATAGCGGGAGCCGCAAGTCATGTGCGGTGTCTCCAGATATGAAGGAGGACTTGAGAATCTGGGAGTTGTTCCTGAAGGATTTCAATGGGGTCTTGTTATGGAGGCAAGTGAGGACATCTAGCCAGGCTCTGCATCTGTTCACGGATGCGGCGGGTGCAAAGGGTTATGGGGCTTACTTCAACGGCACCTGGAGTGCCGGGGAGTGGCCTGTGGCCTGGATGGAGAGGGGATGGACCAGGAACCTTACCCTCCTGGAATTGTTCCCTATTGTCGTAGCCATTGAGTTATGGGGGCGACAATTAGCAAACCAGAATGTAATATTCTGGTGCGATAATCTGAGCGTCGTGTTTGCTATCAACAATCTTTCAGCCTCTTACCCTATTGTGGTGCGTTACCTTCGTTGGGTGGTGCTGCGGTGCTTGCAGCACAACATTGACTTTACGGCGCGGCATGTGCCTGGGGTCGATAATGTATTGGCAGACGCGTTGTCGCGAGGCCAATGGGAGGCATTCAGAAAGCTGGCACCAAGGGCAGCAAAGGTTGGTATTCCTTGTCCTTCCTTTCTTTGGCAGGTGGCGGAAGGGGGGACTTGTTGACTTCAATGGTTCAGGCATCGCTGGCACCTGCTACCTGGAAGGCCTACAGCAAGTACTGGGCCGAATGGGAAGTTTTCCTCAAGGGTAAGGGCGTTCCGGTGGAATCCGGATCGCCAGCTTTGTTGCTTGAGTGGATGGTGTTTTTGAAGGAAAGTGGCTGTAGAAAAGGATCCATGCAAGGAAGGCTAGCTGCCTTATCCTTTTTTGCTAAATGGAGGGGGATCCAGGATGGGACGAATGCGTTTCTGGTTAGGCAGGTAATGAAAGGTTAGGGTAGGATAGAGGCTAAGTCGGCAGATCGGCGAGAGCCCATTACAATTCAGCGGCTGGGGGGCCTTATTGGCAGCGCTGCCAGAAGTGTGCGCAGACGAGTATGAGGTTGCTTTGTTTAGGGCGGCGTTTGCGGTTGCTTTCTTTGGGGCCCTGAGAGTAGGTGAGATAGTTAGTCCAACCAGGTCAGCGGTAGGTTGTGGTATCCAAGCGCAGCATGTCAGGTTTGACTTGCAAGCGCTATTGTTATTTATCCCTAGATCTAAGACGGATCAAGAAAGGAAAGGTGTATGGTTATCCATACAGCAGCAGGACACTGTGGGGTGTTGCCCCGTCCGACTCGCTTCTGAGTTTTCGGCGAAAAGGCCAGGGAGTTCAAGGCAGTTTTTTATTCATGCGGATGGGTCTAACCTGTCCAGATTCCAGTTTCGAAGGGTGTTGGAGGAAGCAGCTAAGAGGGTCAGCTTGGACCCTGGGCTCATCGCTCCCCACTCCTTTCGCATTGGAGCGGCCACCAGCGCAGCTGCGGCTGGGGCGTCGGAGCGAGAAATTAAGAAATTGGGAAGGTGGAGTTCCAAACGGTATAGGACATACATTAGACCCCTTCAGAGTAAAGTGTAGATAGTTGAAAAAGGGGGGGGGGTATTAAAAAATGGACGGGGACTTAGTAATGGAAATTTTTGTTGATTTTAGGTGTAAGAGCCCCTCCGTGTAGAGCGTGGATAGTCGGCCACTCGTACGTTCACTGGGCGGCCATTCACGCTTTGAAGCGCCCGGGCGGCCAGCAGCTGGGATTTCGTCCAGATGCGGTTTCAATTAGATGGCTGGGAAAAAGGGGAATGTTGTGAAGTGATTTGCCAGGTCGCCTGGAGGAGGCCTTCCTTCGTTGGGGACGGCCTTCATTGATAGTGCTGCATCTGGGTGGAAATGAAGTGGGGAGTTTGCCTGTGCTGGAGTTGATGAACATCATTCAATCAGATGTACGTTGGTTGAAAGTGCGTTTCCCAGGGGTACGAGTGGCTTGGTCAAATGTAATTGCGCGCTTGCTGTGGCGGCATGTGAGAGTGCACCGTTCAGCCTACCGTATTCGGAAGAAGTTGAACAAAGATGTGGGGAGGTTGATCGTGGAGGAAGGTGGTTTTGTAATCAGGCATGATAACATCTTGGGGGACTGCAAGCGGCTGTACAGGCCGGACGGGGTTCATTTAACAGAAGAGGGGTTAGAGCTATTTTTGGCTAATCTAGCTGGCGTGTTGAGGCGGCATGTCAGTTAGCTATCCCTAGGTGTGGCGGCAAGAGCTCCATTATGGCAGGTGTGGTATCTCTTGTGGCGGGGTCCCGGCCGAATAATTTTTATGGTTTCCGCAAGGGTGTGGTCGAGCTAATGGGAGGGGCATTATGTTGCAAGTCGCAGCTTGTAACGCCTCTCCCCGCGGGCCTGCTGACCTAGAAACCCCTTGTGGATGATGCCAGCCTCTGAAGGGCAATGCTCGGCAGGAGCATTGCAACAACCAATCCGGGCCGGTGACCTCACTACGCTGGTTGTGTATATATATATATATATATATATATATATACTAAATTATGGATAGGCTTAGAATATAGTTTAGCCTCAGATGCCGCCACCCGTAGATAAGCCTTAAGCTTCTCAAGTTAATAAGTTTAGAGTTTGCCTGGTTTGGTTTTAATAAACGCGACCTTGCTTCACGGTCTTATACCTCCAAATATGTGTCTGTGTCTTTATTGGGTAAGGTGGGAATGAAGTCATGGCGATTTGACCCTTATGGTAGTGAAAGGCATATTTGTGCATGTAACGTCTTAAGGGTTATGCTGCCTGACTGAAATGTAAAGCTGTACAGTGTGTGAGTTTGCAACAATTGTTGCAATATGTGGGGTGGGGACTCTTACCTGTTATAAAAGTGCATGGATGCTGGAACACTTCCTCTTTCTTGTCTGCAACTGCTGGAGAAAGGTTTTTTCCCCGCCCATCCCTCCCTTGTTGTTAACATGTTTGATATTTTGTTGCAGGAAAGGGGGGCGGCACTGAGGGAACAGCTGCCATTAGGGTGGTTTTGTTAGGACTTTGGCAGGGGCACGCCTACTCAGGCTAGCTGATCTTAAGTCCAAAGTGTTAATTCTTTGGCTTCACATCATGGGCGTTTGTTGTGCGTCTTGCGTCTAAATGATGACCCTTAAGGGTATGGAGCAATTTGCTAGCATAAGAGTAGAAATTATCGGCTGGAGTGGCGGGGTCCCGGCCGAATAATTTTTATGGTTTCCGCGAGGGTGTGGTCGAGCTAATGGGAGGGGCATGATGTTGCAAGTCGCAGCTTGTAACGCCTCTCCCCGCGGGCCTGCTGACCTAGAAACCCCTTGTGGATGATGCCAGCCTCTGAAGGGCAATGCTCGGCAGGAGCATTGCAACAACCAATCCGGGCCGGTGACCTCACTACGCTGGTTGTGTATATATATATATATATATATATATATATATATATATATATATATACTAAATTATGGATAGGCTTAGAATATAGTTTAGCCTCAGATGCCGCCACCCGTAGATAAGCCTTAAGCTTCTCAAGTTAATAAGTTTAGAGTTTGCCTGGTTTGGTTTTAATAAACGCGACCTTGCTTCACGGTCTTATACCTCCAAATATGTCTCTGTGTCTTTATTGGGTAAGGTGGGAATGAAGTCATGGCGATTTGACCCTTAAGCGCTCTCTTTAGAACCCCCCCTTTTTTTCAAGAGGGAAAATAACTGCCCAACTATTTGAAATATATTTGGTAGGATAAGGGTGAGTCCTTTTCAGACTGGGCTTTGTGGAGATGCACCTATTGGCTAAAGTCTCTTTTTTTTTATTTATCCACATATTTTTCAATATCTCTGGAGGCACAATGTACCATATTAGTATACAGATTTAGCACTTATTTTTACTGAAACACTGTACCATTTTGTCTCTATTTTTCAGTCTGCATAATTATTATAATGCTGTCATATTCACTAATTTGTATCTCTAATTTATCTCTTCCCTATACACTAATATTGTGGTGCCCCAGACATTTTATACTCAGCTAAAATATTGCTAATAAAAGACATTCGGCTAGATTACGAGTTTTGCGTTATGAGGGGTGCGATACTAACTTGCACGTTATTGTCACCGCTCACTTACCTACAGCGCTGGTATTACAAGTTTTTACAAACCCGGCGTTAAAAAGCAAGAAGTGAGCATAGAGCAAAATTGTGCTCCATACCGCACTCCAATACCAGCGCTGCTTAAGTCAGCGGTGAGCTGGTTGTACGTGCTGGTGCACGATTTCCCCATAGACATCAATGGGGAGAGCCTGCTGAGAAAAAGTTTAACACCTGCAATAAAACAGCGTAAAGCTCAGTAACGTAGCCCCATTGATTCCTATGGGTAAACAAACTTTATGTTTACACCTATCACCCTAACATGAACCCCCGAGTCTCAACACCCCTAATCTTACACTTATTAACCCCTAATCTGCTGCCCCCGACATCACGACACCTGCATTATACTTATTAACCCCTAATCTGCCGCTACGGACATCGCTGCCACTATAATAAACATATTAACCTCTAAACCGCCGCACTCCTGCCTCGCAAACACTAGTTAAATATTATTAACCCCTAATCTTCCGCCCCTAACATCGCCGCCACCTACCTACATTTATTAACCCCTAATCTTCCGTCCCCAACGTCGCCGCCACTATTCTAAATTTAATAACACCTAAATCTAAGTCTAACCCTAACACCCCCTAACTTAAATATAATTAAAATAAATCTAAAGAAAACCTACTATTAATAACTAAATAATTCCTAATTAAAACTAAATACTTACTTATAAAATAAACCCTAAACTAGCTACACTATAACTAATAGTTACATTTGTTATGAGCTGCTTATTCTATTTTCATTATTTTATATGTTTAACCAAACTTTTCCTTTTCTTTTACTGAACTCTTCTCTGAAACTGCAGATATATTACTTCTGTATTTTCTAATAAGTGATGTATCTTTAACAACTTACTTTTAGCCTAATAAGTATGTATCAGTACATCTTAAAGTTATGGCTTCTCCCATACAAAGTTTTCTAAATATCTGAAACTCAAGGTAAAATCCAAGGCTTCTCTGTACAGTATCAGCTTCTCAATCCAATTAGCCAACTAGCCTCTGGTCACATTCCAAGAAAACATATCTCCCAAATTTTAACATAGAGGACCTGTTTTTTTCCCCTTTCCTAGTAACCACTAATCAGGTGATATTTATTGGCCAATCATTATCAGCCAATTAGCTCTCTGCTTTGTAAGGAACTGTAATAGTATAAAAATGCATGTATATGAAAATGTGTTAGTCTTGCGTTGCTGTTTTTTGTTCTGGGACACTGTTGCAACAGTGTAATAAAGATTACCTCTCCTGAGGTGAGCCCTTGTTTGATAAATATCTGGTCTGGACCTCTTTATTACTGCACCTGAGACGAGCTCACTCACGACAGTAACTTGGCGACTCTTGTGGGACATGCTTCAGGTCGACCTTTCCGTGCCTCCCTGGCTGGGAACCAACATCTGTGCGCACCCATCTGATTCAGGTCTATAGCTTACCTGTGGGGGGTTTTGTCTTGTTGGCCAGGGAGTCCCGGGGGGCGATAAGGGAGTACGTCCTGAGGAACAGACCACAAACAACGGACGCAATCTACCCCTTGGACAAGTCTGTGAGTGTCTTCTTGTCTTTTGTGTTCATGTACGTGTAATATATGTTGTGGGTCTTTTACCCTGTTTTTGTTTTATATACTGGATCACTATTAAATTCAGTGGGACATCTGTCTGGCAGTTAAACACCATTAGGGTGCCAGCCAACTATAAAATAAAGTTTCAGGTGGTAGGGATTTTACAGAGGCAGAAATAGTGATCCAAGACATATTGTGACTTGAGACTATAGTGCTAATCTCTCCCGCTAAGCAGGGACATTGAGGTAGTGTCCGTCCGGTAACTGCAGGGACTTGACTTGACTATAGTGCTAATCTCTCCCGCTAAGCAGCAACGTTAAGGAAATGTCCGTCCGAAAACTGCAGGGACTTGATTAGGGATTAAAGTGAGGTGTGGATTTTGAGGAGTTAAAGTGCCCCTGTTTTTGGTTGAATTTTTGTAGACTGGGCACTTTGTCATCAAAATTTACATTCACTTTAAGGAACAGGGATATAATAATGGGATCCCGGCTGTCTAAAGTAGACAAAGACTCTCCCCTTTGCTAAAGTATATGCAAATTAGGGAAAACAGTACTGCTTGGTTATAAAAAAAAATAGACTTTATATTTTGTGCACAGAGCTCTGAGTTTCCTATACTCTCAGCCTTGATCCTGAATTAAGGTGGCCGAGATTTGGGTCCTTTGAGCTCCCTAAATTAATTGCCCTCCGCAATCTTCTGGTTGATATATGCCCTGACCAGATGGACTACTATTATCTGTTTGAGAATAGTAGGGTTGCGGACGTCAAAACCCAAATGAAAATGTGTTTTCTGTATTACTAAAAGTTAAATGTATGTTAACATTGCTTTAGAATAAATGCTGGGAGTGAAATATTTGAGGTATGCGAGTTGATATGAATTTTTGTGTACAATCGCTGCAAAAGAAAGCTGGCCTTGATGTTTGATGCAGGCTGGAGCTGTGTGTGTGTGTGTGTATCAGGGATTCTTAGCTAAGACATTTGATGACGTAATGATTTGCTTGTAATTGCTGTAACTTGGTTTTAAAGTCATATGTATGTTCTTAATTTTGTGCGCCAATAATAGCATTTTTTTTAGTTTTAAGTGATATTTGTTTTATGTATGGGCTGATAAGAGATTTAATGTGTTTCCATCTGTTTGAGGCATATAAAATATATGCAAGTGAAGTAACTAAAGACTTTGAAAGTGCGATGGTGTTTGTCATTTTTGTCACGCTCTAGTAAATATGAGAGTTTTTCTTGTATATGATTAATGGGTTAAGTATGTTTGTGGAAAAGATAATAAGGTAAAAAAACTTGTCTTGTTTGCCATTGGAGTTCTGCTTCTTTGCTGTATTATGGACTGTGTGTCATTAGATGTATGTATTTGGGTCTGTTTCTTTTGCAATAAATATTTAAGTATATGCAGGTTGTGATGCAGTTGGGAGGTGGAGTTTTAATGGTAAATAAGACAATAAGGTTGAATATGTAATATACATGATAAATGGTCAGCCCTTATGGGGACAGTACACTGTAAAATTGTTTATATATTAATGTATTTTCAATGACTTGTTATACAAGCTGCATAGTATAAAATATAGGAGAAATTGCATTTGCAAGTTTATTTGTATATATATATGAAGTAGCTGTTTTTTTGCTTTCAAAACACAGTTGATTACAATGGGTTGAATTTTAGATAATAAGAATATCTCATTGTGTTATATTTGTCTGTAAAATCAGAGCTCAGTGCTTAGACAGAGCAATGGAAAATTGTCATTTTATTACTTAAAGGACCAGTTCACTCATGGGAGTTCATGAGCAGCAATAACACTGGATTAACAAGAAAAGGAGATAATACATAAAATTTAGTAGTTTGTAAAATATATTATTTTTTTTACATTTTTTATCTTCTTCTTTGCAGTTCAGCTAAATGTCCCTTGAATGCCCTGATAAAAGGGCAGTGCTACAATGCTCTATTACCCCGCCCCATGGCCAATCAAAGTGCTTTAGTAAATGATATGCTAAAGACAGTAAACCTCCAATGTGCACACACAATCAGCAGCTAACAAAATAAATTTAAATATCACTCCCCACACTTAACATTTAAAGGGACACTCAGGTTTTATAAAATTTTCATGATTCAGATACAGCATGCAATTTTAAACAACTTTCCAATTTACTTCCATTAAAAATAATGTGCACAGTCCTTTATATTTACATTTTTTTTGAGTCACCAGCTCCTACTGAGCATGTGCAAGAACTCAGACTATACATATATGCATTTGTGATTGGCTGATTGCTATCACATAGTACAGGGGGAGTGGAAATATATATAACTTAGAAATGTGTTAGAAAAGAATCTACTACTCATTTGAAATTCAGACTAAATGCTATTGTATTGTCTTGTTATCTTGCATTTATTGATTATAATAATTGCATAAGACCTGGATGATTTTCCATATTTTTACTTTAGTTTGTTTTACAATAGTTTGCTTACATAATCACCTTGTGCAGACCTTTCCTTGTATATATATATATATATATATATATATATATATATATATATATATAATATAAAATTTGTGAGACTAGCAGTGGAAAAAAAAAGTTACATTTGCTTTCCAGCTGATTGAGGCTTAATGCCAATGTGGATTTGACTGAGTTGAATACATACAGGTCTGTGTAAAAGTCTGTTCTAATACAGGAGTGGAATTGCATGTTGCAAACGTTTTCTTTTTCTCTTCAAATAAGTTGCAAAATGATAGATATCACTGACCTGAATGTATTCAAGCTCTAAAAAAAAAAACTGCTCACTGCTCAACACCGAGTCAGGGGGTGGAGCAAGTGCTATGCACAGAAGGCAGGACAAAAAAAAATATTTAAAGGGGTATAGGCAAACTGATATAAAATCTGAGATTTCAAAAAAAATATATATTTACAGAAAAAGAAAATAAGGTTTATTGTATGCTCAGCACTAGTATATTTAACTATGTCAAGCAGTTTCAATTAAAAATTATTCTTAATTTGGGTAAACTGTCCCTTTAACTATACTGCACCCCTGTGAGTGTGGTTTCTTATTACTGGCTTGTTTACTTAGGCCTAGATTTAGAGTTGGGCGGTAGCCGTCAAAACCAGCGTTAGAGGCTCCTAACGCTGGTTTTAGGCTACCGCCGGTATTTGGAGTCAGTCAGGAAAGGGTCTAACGCTCACTTTCCAGCCGTGACTTTTCCATACCGCAGATCCCCTTACGTCATTTGCGTATCCTATCTTTTCAATGGGATCTTTCTAACGCCGGTATTTAGAGCTGTGGCTGAAGTGAGCGTTAGAAATCTAACGACAAAACTCCAGCCGCAGAAAAAAGTCAGTAGTTAAGAGCTTTCTGGGCTAACGCCGGTTTATAAAGCTTAACTACTGTGCTCTAAAGTACACTAACACCCATAAACTACCTATGTACCCCTAAACCGAGGCCCCCCCACATCGCCGCCACTATATTTAAATTTTTTAACCCCTAATCTTCCGCTCCGTACACTGCCGCCAACTACGTTATCCCTATGTACCCCTAATCTGCTGCCCCTAACACCTCCAACCTCTATATTATATTTATTAACCCCTAATCTGCCACCCCCGCTATCGCTGACCCCTGCATATTATTATTATTAACCCCTAATCTGCCGCTCCGTACACCACCGCCACCTACATTATAGCTATGTACCCCTAATCTTCTGCCCCTAACACCGCCGACCCCTATATTATATTTATTAACCCCTAATCTGCCCCCCTCAACTTCGCCTCCACCTGCCTACACTTATTAACCCCTAATCTGCCGAGCGGACCGCACCGCTATTATAATAAAGTTATTAACCCCTAATCCGCCTCACTCCCGCCTCAATAACCCTATAATAAATAGTATTAACCCCTAATCTGCCCTCCCTAACATCGCCAACACCTAACTTCAATTATTAACCCCTAATCTGCCGACCTAATCTCGCCGCTACTGTAATAAATGTATTAACCCCTAAAGCTACGTCTAAACCTAACACTAACACCCCCCTAAGTTAAATATAATTTAAATCTAATGAAATAAATTAACTCTTATTAAATAAATTATTGCTATTTAAAGCTAAATACTCACCTGTAAAATAAACCCTAATATAGCTACAATATAAATTATAATTATATTATAGCTATTTTAGGATTTATATTTATTTTACAGGTAACTTTGTATTTATTTTAACTAGGTACAATAGCTATTAAATAGTTAAGAACTATTTAATAGCTACCTAGTTAAAATAATTACAAAATTACCTGTAAAATAAATCCTAACCTAAGTTACAATTAAACCTAACACTACACTATCAATAAATGAATTAAATACAATACCTACAAATAACTACAATTAAATAAACTAACTAAAGTACAAAAAATAAAAAAGAACTAAGTTACAAAAAATAAAAAAATATTTACAAACATTAGAAATATATTACAACAATTTTAAACTAATTACACCTACTCTAAGCCCCCTAATAAAATAACAAAGCCCCCCAAAATAAAAAATGCCCTACCCTATTCTAAATTAAAAAAGTTCAAAGCTCTTTTACCTTACCAGCCCTGAACAGGGCCCTTTGCGGGGCATGCCCCAAGAAATTCAGCTCTTTTGCCTGTAAAAAAACACCTACAATACCCCCCCAAACATTACAACCCACCACCCACATACCCCTAATCTAACCCAAACCCCCCTTAAATAAACCTAACACTAAGCCCCTGAAGATCTTCCTACCTTATCTTCACCTCACCGGGTATCACCGATCTGTCCTGGCTCCAAAATCTTCATCCAACCCAAGCGGGGGCTGGCGATCCATAATCCTGCGGCTGAAGAGGTCCAGAAGAGGCTCCAAAGTCTTCATCCTATCCGGGAAGAAGAGGCGATCCAGATCGGCAACCATCTTGATCCAAGCCGCATCTTCTATCTTCATCCGATGAGGAACGGCTCCATCGTGAAGACCTCCAGCGCGGATCAATCTTCTTCCGACGACGTCCAACTGAAGAATGACGGTTCCTTTAAGATTCTATCAGCCAATCGGAAATTAAGGTAGGAAAATTCTGATTGGCTGATGGAATCAGCCAATCAGAATCAAGTTCAATCCGATTGGCTGATCCGATCAGCCAATCAGATTGAGCTCGCATTCTATTGGCTGTTTATTTAAGGGGGGTTTGGGTTAGATTAGGGGTATGTGGGTGGTGGGTTGTAATGTTGGGGGGGGAGTATTGTATGTGTTTTTTTACAGGCAAAAGAGCTGAATTTCTTGGGGCATGCCCCGCAAAGGGCCCTGTTCAGGGCTGGTAAGGTAAAAGAGCTTTGAACTTTTTTAATTTAGAATAGGGTAGGGCATTTTTTTATTTTGGGGGGCTTTGTTATTTTATTAGGGGGCTTAGAGTAGGTGTAATTAGTTTAAAATTGTTGTAATATATTTCTAATGTTTGTAAATATTTTTTTATTTTTTGTAACTTAGTTCTTTTTTATTTTTTGTACTTTAGTTAGTTTATTTAATTGTAGTTATTTGTAGGTATTGTATTTAATTCATTTATTGATAGTGTAGTGTTAGGTTTAATTGTAGGTAATTGTAGGTATTTTATTTAATTTATTTATTGATAGTGTAGTGTTAGGTTTAATTGTAACTTAGGTTAGGATTTATTTTACAGGTAAATTTGTAATTATTTTAACTATTTTAGCTATTAAATAGCTCTTAACTATTTAATAGCTATTGTACCTAGTTAAAATAAATATAAAGTTACCTGTAAAATAAATATAAATCCTAAAATAGCTATAATATAATTATAATTTATATTGTAGCTATATAAGGGTTTATTTTACAGGTAAGTATTTAGCTTTAAATAGGAATAATTTATTTAATAAGAGATAATTAATTTCATTAGATTTAAATTATATTTAATTTAGGGGGGGTGTTAGTGTTAGGGTTAGAGTTAGCTTTAGGGGTTAATACATTTATTACAGTAGCGGCGAGATTAGGTCGGCAGATTAGGGGTTAATAAGTGAAGTTAGGTGTCGGCGATGTTAGGGAGGGCAGATTAGGGGTTAATACTATTTATTATAGGGTTATTGAGGCGGGAGTGAGGCGGATTAGGGGTTAATAACTTTATTATAATAGCGGTGCGGTCCGCTCGGCAGATTAGGGGTTAATAAGTGTAGGCAGGTGGAGGTGACGTTGTGGGGGCAGATTAGGGGTTAATAAATATAATATAGGGGTCGGCGGTGTTAGGGGCAGCAGATTAGGGGTACATAGGGATAATGTAAGTAGCGGCGGTTTACGGAGCGGCAGATTAGGGGTTGAAAAAAATATGCAGGGGTCAGCGATAGCGGGGGCGGCAGAATAGGGTTTAATAAGTGTAAGGTTAGGGGTGTTTAGACTCGGGGTACATGTTAGAGTGTTAGGTGCAGACGAAGGAAGTGTTTCCACATAGAAAACAATGGGGCTGCGTTAGGAGCTGAACGCAGCTTTTTTGCAGGTGTTAGGTTTTTTTTCAGCTCAAACAGCCCCATTGTTTTCTATGGGGGAATCGTGCACGAGCACGTTTTTGAAGCTGGCCCCGTCCATAAGCACCGCTGGCATCGAGAGTTGAAGTTGCGGAAAATATGCTATACGCTCCTTTTTTTTGGATCCTAACGCAGCCATTCTGTGAACTCTAAATACCAGCGGTATTTAAAAGGTGCGGCCAGAAAAAAGCCAGCGTAGCTAACGCACCCCTTTGGCCGCAGAACTCTAAATCTAGGCGTTAGGCTGGTGATTGATAGATGAGACTCCAGTATAACACTTTTACTATAGGTGGGTATACCACAGATTAAATCAGCTATTTTAAATGCCAAAATAGAGGAAAGGAGCTTGTACAGGGACATTCTTTACACATTTATGTGCCACACGCAGCACACCTCTTACTCAGTCAGACAAATACACAACATTTTTTTTAAACCAACATCTCACTAGGTATGAGACATTGCTTCTTGTACCTTCTAATATCACTATCATCCACTGTACCTCTCTCAACCCAACAACTTTGTTACCTCTACCTGATGATGGTACCCCACACTATGACTGTTTATCTGTATCTCTCTTTTCCTCCAAACTAAGGGATGGCCTCTCTGATGTGCCTCTACCTAACCTGGATTGGACACTGTTCTGTGATGGAAGTTTGAGGATGGTGAATGTTTCTGCTGTAGTCATGACAGATTCTGTTATAGAGGCCGAGTCCCTCCCATCTCACTACAGTGCCCAAGCGGCTGAGCTACATGCACTCACACTTGCTTGTCAGCTCTCAAAGGACAGGTCAGTAAACATTTACACTGATAGTAAATATGCTTTAGGGATTGTATATGCCACTGGTCAATTATGGAAATTAAGGGGTTTTCTAACTTCTGCTGGTATCCAAATTGCCAATGCACCACAAGTTCCTGCAATCCTTGAATCAATCCATTTACCCACTTCCATCTCTGTCATGCATTGCAAAGCACACACCCACTCACAGGAACCCATTTCACGTGGTAATAGTTATGCTAATCAAATTGCTTAGCATGCAGCTTCTCTGCCATTTACACTACATTGTCTTCTCTTTACACTTCTCTTCCTGAGCAAACTGTTCACCTCTGGACTATTCTTGGTGTTACCTGTGACTCTTGGTATCTGGTCCACTCCAGATGGATGCCCTGCTCTACCTCAACCACACCTCTCTCTTATGCTATCCTTTCTGCATAACCAAACACACTGAGGTACCACACAACTTGTTGAAACCCTTAACAGACAGTGGTTAGCCCCCCCCCCCCCCATCAAGCTGCAAAATGGGTTGTATTGAATTGTGAGACGTGCTCAATTCAATCCAAGGGGGGAACCTAAAGGCCCACCAGGCGGATGCCCATGGGCATTTGAAACTTTTGAATGTTTACAAATTGACTTTTCTGACATACCTCCCTGTAGGGGTTTCAAACATTTACTTGTGATAGTGGACCAACTTACTGGATGGGTCGAGGCCTTTCCTACAAGAACTGTGGAAGTCCAAGAAGTTGCCAAGTGAATGCTAAAAGAACTCATACCCAGGTTTGGCCTCCCAGAGTAATTGAATCTAACAGAGGAACACATTTCACAAGTAATATTATTCAGCAACTGACATTAGCCTTAGGCTTTACTTGGCATCTCCATACCCCTTGGCATCCAGAAAGATCAGGCCAAGTGGAAAGAAAGAACCAGACCCTAAAGCAGACTATTGCTAAAATTTGTTCTCAAGCAAGCCTTAAATGGGTAGATGCTTTTTGCCCCTAGCACTGTTTGGAACTCGCACAAACCATAGGGGGACCCTCAAGCTCTCACCATATGAACTGTTGTTTGGTAGGCCTCCTCCTTTGTATAGTGCCAACACCTTACACCTGCCTGACCTTGCAGTAGGTGATTAATTAACTGCTTATCTTTTGCAACTGCAGACATTCTCTCCACAGACATGTCTCTCTCTCTCAGTCCTTGCCATTGGATGTGACTGCACACCCCTTCCAGTCAGGTGACTTCATTTTAGTCCAGACCTATCAAAAAAAACCACTGCAGCCTCTCTGGAAAGGTCCCTTCCTGGTTTTGCTGACTACTCCAACAGCTATCAAAGTTGCTGAGGTCGACTCTTGGATCCACTACTCCAGGTGTAAAAGATACAGCCCAGACAAAGAAGCAGCCTGCAACAAGCCAAAGAAAGAAGAAGCTGAAGAAGGGGTAACCAAGACCCCTGACGACGATTGTTTAATTCAGACCCTTCCGGGTTTGAAACTCAGACTAACCAGAAATAGTGAAATCTCACTAGCTGAATGAGTGAAACTGAAAGATCTGTCTTTCTAACTCTTATTTTCATTGTCTCACTCCTCTGTTGATATCTTGAGTTACATCCCTCAATATGTCTCCCCCTGGGTTGTATTGGACAGCGGTGTCAGTCCTCCCTGGTAACTATACAGCCATCTGCTTCCTGGGTGTGGTAACCCCAGCCATCCGTGTTGTCCCCACGCTGCCCTTGGGCCCAATTCGCAATAAACGTGAATCTGGAAGCTTGCTGCCCCCCCTTGTCCAACAGTATGCTGGAGATTCAACTGGTCGAGCTATCCTCCCGGCCGTTGGTGTCTACCTGAATCATTAGGACATCATCATGTTATCTGTGATACTACAGACCTTCATGAATGAGAATGCAGGAGTTGTTCAGAGTGTGGCCCAAGAGTTGAAACAGCTTAGACAACTAGCATTGCAGAATAGGATGGCCCTTGATTACGTCCTGGCATCCCAAGGAGGGGAGGGGAGGGGGGGTGTAGTCTTGTGAGCAAAGAATGTTGTACCTATGTTACTGATCAATCACTTAATTTGAGTCACCATCTCACAGTTATTAGGTCCCTATCCCAGGATGTCCAAGATGTGATTGATGACAAATTTGGCCTTGGAGGTATTTTTAACCATCTCTTTGATTGGCTACCTAATTTGGGATGGTTACACTCCCTTTTTCTGTATGGCATTGTTATTATAGTATGCCTTATACTGATGTGTTGCTGTATACAATGTGTACCTGGTCTAATCTCTACATGCAAGAATGTTTTCACTGTGTCTCATTCTTCTCCCAAATATTTGTTTCCCTCTATCCGTTTTGAATCTCCCCACCATGTTGAGATCTCTCTTGACCCTGATTTCTTGTGAGTTCACCTACTTCTCTCCTACTCTATGTCTCTTTTGACCTCTTGATCTTACAATGTTATTGCCTACCCACCAGCTGTGCCCTAAAATTCCCTGTCTTATCCCTATGCAGGATGCACTACATCCCTAGGATCGTCTAGAACTTTCCTACATTGGGAAACTGGCCACGGAGAGACCATGGACCATCATTTACCTTGATGGCCATCCCGGTCATAGCCTGTATACTCATAACCCCCTCCTTTTTCCCTCCCTGGTGGTTTCTATTTCTTCATTATCTTTCTGTATTGTTTTATTTTGCTTTCATATTGCATTACCTTATACTTACACTCTCTATATTTCCTTCACAGGTGCAGAATTCCTTCACCTCCCAAACATGCCATGATACTGCCTGACAACCCACTATTCGCCATCAACTCTGCAAGAATTATAGGGATAGTTAATTGTTGTTAATAAATCTGGGAGGGGATGTTTCTGCACTATGTCATGCCACACACATATGTCATGCCACACACACATATACAGCATAGGAATGTTTAGGTAGTTGTCTACTCCACCCGATGGCGACTAGCGTCCGATAATAGCGGAATTGCCTACTACCTAATAACTTCACTCCTACCTTGTTTTTGCTTACCCTCTTGTAATCCTGTGAACCATCTTGGAGGCGAGCACCCATGTACTAATAGCATTGTGATTGTCAAACCGCCATGAGTCGCATTTACTTTTTGTGATCGCGGCACTTTGACACTTGCGATCAAAGGGGGGAATGTTATGAGCTGCTTATTCTATTTTCATTATTTTATATGTTTAACCAAACTTTTCCTTTTCTTTTACTGAACTCTTCTCTAAAACTGCAGATATATTACTTCTGTATTTTCTAATAAGTGATGTATCTTTAACAACTTACTTTTAGCCTAATAAGTATGTATCAGTACATCTTAAAGTTATGGCTTCTCCCATACAAAGTTTTCTAAATATCTGAAACTCAAGGTAAAATCCAAGGCTTCTCTGTACAGTATCAGCTTCTCAATCCAATTAGCCAACTAGCCTCTGGTCACATTCCAAGAAAACATATCTCCCAAATTTTAACATAGAGGACCTGTTTTTTCCCCTTTCCTAGTAACCACTAATCAGGTGATATTTATTGGCCAATCATTATCAGCCAATTAGCTCTCTGCTTTGTAAGGAACTGTAATAGTTTAAAAATGCATGTATATGAAAATGTGTTAGTCTTGCGTTGCTGTTTTTTGTTCTGGGACACTGTTGCAACAGTGTAATAAAGATTACCTCTCCTGAGGTGAGTCCTTGTTTGATAAATATCTGGTCTGGACCTCTTTATTACTGCACCTGAGACGAGCTCACTCACGACACATTGTATCTAGCTTAGGTTTTATTTTTATTTTACAGGCAAGTTTGTATTTATTTTAACTAGGTAGAATAGTTACTAAATAGTTATTAACTATTTACTAACTACCTAGCTAAAATAAATACAAATGTACCTGTAAAATAAAACCTAACCTAACCCTACAATTAAATAAATTCCCTAAATTAAATACAATTAAATACATTTAATACAATTACCTAAATTACAAAAAAACCCCCACTAAATTACAGAAAATAAAAAAACAAATTACAAGATATTTAAACTATTTACATCTAATCTAATAGCCCTATCAAAATAAAAAAAGCCCCCCCCCCCAAAAAAAAACCCCCAAAAAACCCCTAGCCTAAACTAAACTACCAATAGCCCTTAAAAGGGCCTTTTGCGGGGCATTGTCCCAAAGAAATTGCTCTTTTATCTGAAAAAAAAAATACAAACAACCCACCACCCACACAGCCAACCCCCAAATAAAACCCTAACTAAAAAACCTAAGCTCCCCATTGCCCTGAAAAGGGCATTTGGATGGGCATTGCCCTTAAATGGGCATTCAGCTCTATTGCAGCCCAAAGCCCTAACATAAAAATAAAACCCACCCAATAAACCCTTAAAAAAACCTAACACTAACCCATGAAGATCCACTTGCAGTTTTGAAGATCTGACATCTATCCTCAACGAAGACGGGAGAAGTCTTTATCCAAGCTGGGAGAAGTGGTCCTCCAGATTGGCAGAAGTCTTCATTCAGTTCCAATCAGCCAATAGAATGCCAGCTCAATCCTATTGGCTGATTGCATCAGCCAATAGGATTTTTTCAACATTAATTCCGATTGGCTGATAGAATTCGATCAACCAATCAGAATCTAAGGGACGCCATCTTGGATGACGTCACTTAAAGAGATATTCATTGTGGAAGAAGACATCGATTGAAGAGGATTCTCCACGCCGGATGTCTTGAAGATGGAGCTGCTCCGCACCGGATGGATGAAGATAGAAGATGCCGTCTGGATGAAGACTTCTGCCCATCTGGAGGACCACTTCTCCAAGCTTGGATGAAGACTTCTCCCGGCTTTGTTGAGGACTTCCCCGGCTTCGTTGAGGATGTATGTCGGATCTTCAAAATTGTAAGTGGATCTTCAGGGGTTAGTGTTTTTTTAAGGGTTTATTGGGTGGGTTTTATTTTTAGGTTAGGGCTTTGGGCCGCAATAGAGCTAAATTCCCTTTTAAGGGCAATGCCCATACAAATGCCCTTTTCAGGGCAATGGGGAGCTTAGTTTTTTTTTAGTTAGGGTTTAATTTGGGGGGTTGGTTGTGTGGGTGGTGGGTTTTACTGTTGGGGGGTTGTTTGTATTTTTTTCAGGTAAAAGAGCTGATTTCTTTGGGTCAATGCCCTGCAAAAGGCCCTTTTAAGGGCTATTTAGGCTAGTTTTTTTTATTTTGGGGGGGCTTTTTTATTTTGATAGGGCTATTAGATTAGGTGTAATTAATTTAAATATCTTGTAATTTGTTTTGTTTTTTCCTGTAATTTAGGTAATTGTATTAAATTTATTTAATTGTATTTCATTTAGGGAATTTATTTAATTGTAGGGTTAGGTTAGGTGTTAGTGTAGCTTAGGTTAGGTTTCATTTTACAGGTAAATTTGTATTTATTTTAGCTAGGTAGTTATTAAATAGTTAATAACTATTTAGTAACTATTCTACCTAGTTAAAATAAATACAAACTTTTGCCTGTAAAATAAAAATAAAAGCTAAGCTAGATACAATGTAAATATTAGTTATATTGTAGCTAGCTTAGGGTTTATTTTATAGGTAAGTATTTAGTTTTAAATAGGAATTATTTAGTTATTAATAGTAGGTTTTCTTTAGATTTATTTTAATTATATTTAAGTTAGGGGTGTTAGGGTTAGGGTTAGACTTAGATTTAGGGGTTAATAAATTTAGAATAGTGGCGGCGACGATGGGGGAGGTAAATTAGGAGTTAAATGTAGGTAGGTGGCAGCGATGTTAGGGGGGCAGATTAGGGGTTAATAATTAACTATTGTCTGCGAGGTGGGAGTACGGCGGTTTAGGGGTTAATATGTTTATTCTAGTGGTTGCGATATCGGGAGCGGTAGATTAGGGCTTAATAATTTTATTATAGTGTTTGCTTTGTGGGAGGGCCTCAGTTTAGGGGTTAATAGGTAGTTTATGGGTGTTAGTGTACTTTTTAGCACTTTAGTTATGAGTTTTATGCTACAGCGTTGTAGTGTAAAACTCATAACTACTGACTTTAGAATGTGTTAGGAATCTTGACGGGATAGGGTGTACCGCTCACTTTTTGGCTTCTCAGGACAAGCTCGTAATACCGGCGCTATGGAAGTCCCATAGAAAAAAGATTATATTTGCGTAAGTTGATTTGCGGTAAGGCCAAAAAAGTGTGTGGTGTCCCTAAATCTGCAAGACTTGTAATAGCAGCGGTTGTAAAAAAAAGCAGCGTTATGAGGCTTAACGCTGCTTTTTTACTCATAACTCAAGACTCGTAATCTAGCCGATTGCCAATAAAAATATTTTACCCAAATAAAATGATTCTTTATTATAAAGAAATGTAACTATATTTCTTAAATACATCTAATGACAGTATATCCTTGCAGTCCTCTCTGTGACATGGTCTACCTGCCAGCTCACACTTATTAGTTGATAAGATAAAAGACATTTAAAACTGTTAAAAGACAGTTGGGAATACAATAAGAAATACTATGTAGCTTAAACAAATACTTTGTAACCAGTTCTTCAATATTCTTTAGCTCGGTGAATTGCAACGGTCTTTCACTCACAATTATCAAATGGAAAGGAAGTACAATCTAAAGAATTTATTCTAAATAATAACATTAATCACCAGGTTATAGCATTCTGACTAAAGGCAGAGATCAACAGATATGTAACCTAGACATATGCTTACTTACATACTCCAGACAAATCAAAACACAGTGGCTTATGCTTAATTTAAATCATTGCAAAATGTCTTTCTTTTTTAACTGCATTTGTACAGGGTCCGTTACTTCCTCTCACTGTCCCACAAGTGAGCTGGGGTCTCTACAGGAAGGCATATATAGCTTGATGTAATAAATCTTCCAGAACAACATTCGCTAACTTACTGTTCCATGAATGCTAGAAAAACAGGAAGTCTGTTTCTTACCTATGCTCAGAAGAGGCAAACTGCAACTCACCATGTCAGCTGCAACAACTTATTGAGGGCTGTGGCTACACTGAGAATTTCTAGGTGTTTATTTTGCAAGAAAACAAGTAAGTTGTTTTTATGTTTTATTTGATTTAACATATATTGTGTATATATAATGTTTAGTTATGCAAATTAAAAAATAAATATATTTTTGAATATGCATTCAATCTTAAATTTGTCCCTCTTTCTGTAATTTAACTTTAAAATATTTTTCCAAATACCATGAGAAGTATAACCTTGCTACATTCTACAAGGTGACTGAAAACTTATATAGCTCATTTGTATGTATCCCTAACTGGTCTCGGCAGAGGAGAAAAGATGAGAAGGTTTTTCTGGCAACAGCATGACAGTTTTTAACAGACCACTTAATGCAGTAGAATTGCATAATAAACAGCTGCATTATAAAATGACAACAATTTAACACACTCTCAATTTCAAATGAGCAGTAGATTTTTTTTTTTCTATCAAATGTATTTTTTCTCCCATCTTCTGGCCCCTTGTAGCATGTGACAGACATCAGCCAATTACAGACTAGTATACGTATACCCAGTAAACTTTTGCACATCCTCAGAAGGATCTTGTTCCCCAGAAAGTGTGTATATAAAAAGACTGCAAAGTTTGATAATGTAAATATTAGAAAATGTCGGAAAACTGCATGATCTTTCTGATTAATACAATTTTATTTTGACTATTTTAAGTGTCCCTTTAAATACTTTTAAATCATTTAAACACTTACAGTACTTTGATTGCAAATATTTTACTTTGTAGCGTTAGTTTGCTAATATATAATATGCATATATGAAGAAATTATGTGCTGCCCCTTTAAGTTAAAAAAAAAAAAAACACTTTTTTTGTTTATGGTAAAAACTGACTATGCTTATCTGCATTTCACATCATTTGACATCCTAAACAAAGCTTTAGTTTGGAAATAGTGAAATGCAGCACCCAGTATGAATACTATGTCAGCTGAAAGGTTAACAGCTGACATGGAATTTGATTTAAAAAGCGATTGTCACTCATCTTTCCAATTATTAGGCAAGCTGCAAATACAGTAATATTATTCCTTTAGAATGCATGCTTGCTGTTTCCTACACAGAGAATTTATTTACAAATCTAGAGACTTTGCTAAAGTTTGCTAGGAAACATCAATTTTACAGTCTATGTTTGTTTTCTAAGATTTTTCTCTTTATACAGAAAAGGTCAGTTTGCAACTTCATTTATGGTCACACTATATAGATTACACTACTATCTACAAAGAGTTATATCTGAAGTACTTCTAAAAATTGTCTGTCTATGAACGCTATTTTCTTTCAAAGGATGTCACCAAAACTATTCTCAGCTATTGACTATCAGGTAAGCACAGCTTACAGGTTAATGGGTCATGTATACAGTGTTGTATTTTACACTGTATCTTCTAGTCTATGAGTATTTTATTGATTTACTTAGGCTTGCTCATCTCAGCATAGATTTTTCAGCAATGTTATGTACCAGTAAGTAAGTGTATAAATACAAATATGTTGTTTTGCTGTTGCATTGTAAGAAGAAAAAAAAACATATCATTAACGTTATTAGCTATCTATAAATTTAATGGTGTATTTTTATTTAATGTCCAAAATAATTACACAACAACAAATGCTGAGTCACAGGTAGGGATGGGTGAATGTGTTTTTTATTCAAATTTGAATGTTAGAATGAATGTTATTGTAGAAATTTGATTTACATAATTGAATGTTGATAAGAACAACTATTCTTAAAAATTCTATAATCGAATGCTATTTATAGTTTTTGAATGTCACTTTCAAATTTTAATATTTATAATTAGATCGAATGTCCACATTCGAAATTTCAAATGTAACATTCGCTTTAACAAAGACTATTCAGAAGTTCAATAGTTTATGTGGTAGGGAATTTAGTAAATTGATACATAATAGATACAAATATGATTTTTTTTTTAATTCAAATATTACATAATATGAATATTATATTACATTTAAAGAAAGAATTAGAAATACTATCACAAAAATATAAATTCCAATTTTTCAAATTCAAATATTGCATAATTCAAACCATTATTATTAGAAAATTTGAATTGAATATTACATTTACATAAAACATTAAATACTATTACATTAAACAAATGTTAAAATGTTGTATAAACATTCGAAATTCGAAAATGAACAAACGAATGTGTAGTGTTAGGTTTAATTGTAACTTAGGTTAGGATTTATTTTACAGGTTATTTTGTAATTATTTTAACTAGGTAGCTATTAAATAGTTAATAACTATTTAATAGCTATTGTACCTAGTTAAAATAAATGCAAAGTTGCCTGTAAAATAAATATAAATCCTAAAATAGCTACAATATAATTATTCGTTATATTGTAGCTATATTATGGTTTATTTTACATGTAAGTATTTAGCTTTAAATAGGAAGACTTTAGTTAATAATATTTAATTTATTTAGTTAGATTAAAATTATATTTAACTTAGGGGGGTGTTACGGTTAGACTTAGCTTTAGGGGTTAATACATTTATTAGAGTAGCGGCGAGGTCCGGTCGGCAGATTAGGGGTTAATAAATGTAGGTATGGTAGCGGCGACGTTGGGGAGGGGCATATTAGGGGTTAATAAATATTATGTAGGTGTCGGCGATGTTAGGGGCAGCAGATTAGGGGTTTATAGGGATAATGTAGGTTGCGGCGGTGTGCGGTCGGCAGATTAGGGGTTAAAAAATTTCTTATAGTGGCGGCGATGTGGGGGGACCTTGGTTTAGGGGTACATAGGTAGTTTATGGGTGTTAGTGTACTTTAGAGCACAGTAGTTAAGAGCTTTATAAACCGGCGTTAGCCCATAAAGCTCTTAACTACTGACTTTTTTCTGCGGATGGAGGCTTGTCGGTAGAGGCTCTACCGCTCACTTCAGCCAAGACTCTAAATGCCAGCGTTAGGAAGATCCCATTGAAAAGATAGGATACGCAATTGGCGTAAGAGGATCCGCGGTATGGAAAAGTCGCGGCTTGGAAGTGAGCGTTAGACCCTTTCCTGGCTGACTCTAAATACCAGCGGGCGGTAAAAAGCAGCGTTAGGAGCACTTAACACTGCTTTTGATGGCTAACGCAGAACTCTAAATCTAGGCGTTAGAGTTTGACTGTCGTAAAAGATAGGGGGCTTCCCAGCCCCTGCAAAGAGGGTGTGGTCAGGCAACTTAATCTCTGGAAAATATGTATAAGAATCCTGTGTTTTAACAATGAAATTGTCATTCTTATATGGGAAGCTGTTCTACAGAGTAAGGACCCATTGCTTCATGCCATCTCACTGGCACAGATTCAAAAGACTAGTACAGTATACGGTTTCTATTTTCTTCTTTTTATTTTAAAAAACTGTTTGCTTGTGTGTAATTTTACTTGTAACAATTTTTATTAATAATGAATTGTGCATAATAATTTTTGGCATAATAAATAATTCATTTATTAAGCTTTGGCCTTTGTCTAATATTTGAACCACGTTACTGAAAGAGACTGGTAGTTATAAGATGGTATAGTAGGTTATTTTTTGCTAAATTGTATTCTGAGAGTTAATGTGTAAATCTGGGGTTTCCTTAAGATTTCCAATATCATACAATCTTAAGTGGTGGCAGCTAGATATCATTTTTAGTTTAGTGTGGGTGGCATTAAAGGGGTGTTTTGGACATGTCCTCTGTCTAGTACAGACTAGAGAGTGTTGTTAACCCTTGCACCCACTGAACTACGTCACAAGCTTGCCTGGCGTGGCTAGCTTGTGACCAATTAGTGACAGTAGAAGGGGTCTGATAACCCTTTTGGTGCCAAACAAGTAACTGGCGCAGGGTTGGTTAACCCTGGTCATTACAACCATAATAAAAGAACCACACAGAAATAAAATTTGTATTTAGTTATAAATTCCTATGCCATTGCTATTTCTATTATCATATTATGTAACACTTTTTAATGTTGAAGAATCACATTAACCCCTTGAGGACTGATGACGGTCCTAAACCATCATGACTTAAATCGAGCAGCGGGAGCGATCAGAGATTTCTTCTGCCGAAGTACCGTTGTTGCTATCTGCCAGGCATGTGAGGCATATAGTAACAGCCAATTATTATGTTTGTGACAGTGTTACAATGTCACTATTGATACATTTTAAAAATATATATTTAGAAACAGCAATGTCCTACTTGTACTTATAGCCCTATAACTTGCAAAAAAAGCAAAAAAGCATGTAAACACTGGGTGTTTTTAAACTCAGGACAACATTTTTATCTATTTAGCAGGGTTTTTTTTAACCATATTTTATTATTTTTTTAAAAGTAAATTATATGACATGATACAAATAATGGTATTTAAAGAAAGTCCTTCTTGTCCTGAAAAAAACAATCTATAATTTGTATGGGAACGGTAAATGAGAGAGAGGAAAATTACAGCTAAACACAAACACCACAAAAGTGTTAAAACAGCCCTGGTCCTTAAGGGGTTAAATGGACATTGTTCAATAAATGCAATTTTATCTAGTTTTAATACTTTTAGGAATAACATAATTTTTGTAGAATTATGTTTCTTGAAAACATGTTGTCTCATATGATCAACAAATATGCTGATGATGTGCATACACTTAAAATAAGTGTATAATAAAAATAACATCATTTTAAGATGGGGAACTGTTAAAGTATTTCTGATTGACTTGTCAAATAGGTTGACTTAGTTCAATATTTTCTTTTAAAATTTACAGCCATCAATATACAACAATCCATTAACCTCAGTTTTTAATTAAGATTATTATCATGTTAATGGTTTCATGCTTAAAAAAATATATTATTGACGGGAGCTGAAGTGTGTCACATATATTTCAGACTAACACAAGAGGAAATGTGGAACCAGCTAAATCTGAGTGTGAACCAAGCACGCACTGTGTTCCGTATTGGATATTTGTAAAACTGTATAAAGTTATATGATATTGTGTGCAGTAATAGTTGGGTGTAGTAGTGTTGAAATTACGTTGTGTATTGGCAGTGCTATATATTTTAAATACATAGAGAAATAAAAAGTGCTCTCTCAGGAACAAACAACAACTCAGTAGTTTGCTATTTGGCGATTTACCACCTGGGAGCAACCTCTTTCCCTGGTTGAGCGTGTCTCTCTTTTTGTGGGTGCTATGAATTGTATTAGCGTGCTGGTGCATTAGTGTTTCAGATATGTTGCGCTTTGTGAAGCATGTACGTGCCTCTTTTGCAAGGATCACCTAGTTAGATGGAGCATGAAGTTATATTTCTATTGTCTAAATACATTTCAGTATAAATGCATAACACATAAGCATAAGGGTTTCTATCAGTTCAGACAACCTTTTACAGCCAGTCATTGCAGTTCCTAATATCATGCTTAGGGTGTTTTATTTACCAGTGAAACATGCATTTGTGAATAGAATCATGTATTCCACCTTGTGCCATGCCAAGACTTAGTAAGAATGCAATATATGCTTTTGTAGCAGACCATTTGAAAGGTTCTCAGTCAGAGACTGTTGGCCATCGCCCTTTGCAAGTAATCTAGCATCTACTGTACTTGCCAAAGGAGGTACAATTTGTGCAACAGTATTTTCTTCACAGTTGCTGAACAGGGTTAGAAAAAGCAAATGTTAACAATATTCTCACTTTTCATAGCTTCAAGGATGCTCTAATTTAAAACAAAAGGTTGAAAGGACATTTAACATTTCTTGCATTCTTTGAAAATTCTGTAACCTGCAAATAAAGTGAATCAAATAGCTGGTTTAGCCAGTTTTCAGCATTTTGAAAACCTAGGTCACAGATTTAGATTTTTAGTTTTTCTTTCCAGAGTGGTACAAGTACATTTTTTAAACAAAAGCAAATAAATAATTGAAACTCAAATGGAGCAAACTGAGAGAAAAAGGAAACAGAACATCTTTTTTGTTTTAATGTATAAAATGGACGTTGATGGAACATTAAAATTAGTGCCTTATTTTCAGTAGTACAGGGTCTTTTCTTTGAAAATGAAGGACAAATTTGACTTTTGAAATATGTGAAACAAAATGAAGACTCTTTTGTCAAGAATTAAGTATATAAACGGTTTGATGCATTTGTTTTTTATTGTATTGGAGAAATGCTATTACTTTTTTCCCACATTACACATAAAGGGACAGTTTTAGTTTGTAAAAATAACATGTTTAATTTTCAATATAATTTCATTATTTATTTGTCCCCTTTTCCTCTAATTGTAAGTATACTAAATGAGTTTTTTTTTTTTTTTTACTTCTAAGAATTGGGAGAGCACAGTGCAATCATTAGAAGCCTTACCCAGGCACACATCTGTCCCTAGTTGGCTTCAACTTAAATGATACATAATTGCAAGATAATAGATATTATACTAACATTATAACACTTGCTATTTCTATTCCAGTAAAATGCCTAGACTGTCTTCTTTCAAATATGTTAAATTGTGTGTGGAGTTTGACATCAAAAACAATTTTAAAAGGTCACACTCGTCTTGTAAGATAATTTATTGAAAAACTGTAGAAAAAAATATTGTAGCAAGATATTACAATGTGTTTATTGTCCCTTTAAATTATTAGCCTTAGGTTGTTCACTATATTTATAGCATGAATCAGAGAAAACAGTCTCAAACTCATAAACCATATACAAGGGACAAACAAGTTGTCTTTTGACTGATTTGTCCCAACTCATGCATTACCCCCTCCCCCCGTGGTATGTTAATGCTATAGTATAAATGATAGATAACATATGCATTTAAAGGGAATGTGTCAAAACTGATTTTTTTTTCTTCTGCATGCTCCACCGACCTAGTTTTGTGTGGAATGCTGTAGTAGCATGGTATGTCTTGAAACTTTGAACTTGGAACATGTTTTGTTACCTGTTTTAGGCATTAAAGTGGACAATATGTAGCGGATGGTCTTTTTCTGACTGTATGGTTAATCAATCTCACTGATAAGACTCACTCTTCAGGATATAAATCCAAATCTAGCTATGAATTTAATATATTAGCCATCTAGGGTTGCCACCCAGTCAGCTATTATCAGCATGGCCAGTATTTTAATGGTTCAAGTCTTTGCAGATATCAAAGAATAAATAAAGAAATACATGCTGTTTTATGATGAAACTCCTTTATTGTGTGTGAGTCTAATTGGAAATAAATGATTGTTTCAAATCAGTTATATCAGCTTTAGTTTCTGTATAATGCTGCATAATTATTCATGCAAATGTATGCTAATTAGAATTACTGACTTTAGCAACCCTAGTAGCAACTTAGTAACCGTAAGAATGTTGAAATACCATATTATATCTTAAACTGAAAACAACATATTTGTTTCTGTAATTCTCAGTTTGTAATGTCTCATCCATATTATTTTATATGTATAGGTATGCAATCCCATATGGAAGGCAGATCCATATGTAAAACAAGCTATTTTTAGCCTTTATCCCTTAGGCAGTCACTATAATTGTACATCTCCACATCACATCTTCTGTTTGAAGAACTTATATCTGTATTGATTGTTTTTTAATTGTTCTGACAATGCTTTATGTCAGCTCTGCAAACTGTTCAATGCATTTCAATATGAGGATTAACAGCCACATCATTTTATATAATGCATTTTAAGAACCTCAACAAGAGCTTTATGTTAACAGAAGTAAACAAGCCTGAATTATTTAATTGGATGGGCTTTTTTCTGACTTTGTTGTTATTATTTGCATTTTGTTCTACCACAATTAATAGCAATGATGTTCTGCACTTCTAAGAACATAAGCTGTAAACATTATCACAATTAATTAAACACCTGCTTCAATGTTTAATCAGCGGCAGAAGATATTTATTACTTATATTATGTAAGACATTAGAGATAATTTTTTTTCTTTATATTTTCTGAGTACTTCAATTATCCGCTTTGATTTGGAACCATTGTTATTCCTTTTCTTTTACAATGCTCTTTCTATGGTTCAATATTTACTAGCAAAAATTCAAGCAAAGCATGTCTTTTTCATTGTTAATACAGGAACTACTTCCACCCAATAGTACTGGGTGTAAATCCTGTCTTAAAATATCATTTTTAAATATTTTCATTTTTTAACACTATACAACATTACATTGGTGTTTCAAAACTAATTTTACTAGTTTTAGAAAAAATAAAATAAAAACTAATTTCTGAGCCTAATTTCCTTACAACCATGAAGGTACAATACAATAAAAAATATTACAATCATAAGGGTAAAATACAATAAAAGACTTAAAGTGACACTTGAACCTAATCTCAATTTAAATGAGTAAGCAGTAGGGTTGTGGGGTGGAGGGGAGGGTTGGGTGGGAAGTGCTTGCAAGGATTGACAGTGAAGTTGTTGGAAAGGTGGGTGTCTGCACTGATTGTAGTGAAGTATAATTTCTGTCTGATTTTGCTGTTGTGTGAAGAAGTTAAACATATGTAAAGATGTGTAGGGTGTTAAAAGAGTAAGAAAAAGCGAGAGGTTGTAAAATATTTCCAAACAAATGTGGAATATTTCTTGATTGTAGTCAGGAATTGGTGAGGTTACCTTGCAGGAAAGGTGGGTGTCTCTATTGATTGTAGTTAAGTATAATGTCTGTCTGAATTTTCTTTCAGGAAAGCAGTGTTTCTGAATTGATTGTAGTGAAGAATATCTGTCTGAGTGTTCTTGCAGGAAAGGTGGATGTCTGTATTGAAGGCAGTAAAGTATCATTTCTGTCTGTGTTTGCTTGCAAGAAAATTGGGTGTCTGTATTGATTATAGTGAAGTATAATGCTTGTCTGAGATTTTTTCACAAGAAAGATCAGTGTCTTTATTGAATGTAGTGAAGTTTACTTTTTTGTGAGGAGAAAATATATAACTCAAAATCAAATCTTTTTCTTTTTCTCACCACACTGGTGAGTTTTTGATCATTGGGACATCAGAAAGAAAGAGTTGTCTACCATTTTTTGAGCTAGGGTCTACTTATTTGTGACTTACTTGTGTACATAGTGTAAGGTGAATGATGTAATATTCTTGTGGTTCCAGAAATTTAGTTTTAGTGAAGGAAGAGGTGGAGGATAAGTAATTAGTCTACAAAACTGTTTGCAGTGGCTAAAAAGTTGGGGACTAAGGTAGGTGGGATGGGGATGTGGAGATACAGTCAATTTACAGAAACCAAGATGCCACCTTTCAATTTACAAAAACCTGCATAAGATGCCACCTTTGCCACAAGTCAATTTGTGAAATTTCTGCCCTACTAGATCTTCCCTGGCCAACTGTAAGCACTATAATAGTAAAGTGGAATTTTCTAAGAGCAACAACAGCCCAACTACAAAGAGTTAGACCATGCAAACTCAGAGTGAGGCCGCACAGTGCTGAAGAGTTTAGCACGTAAAAAGTCACCTATCATCTGTTGCATCACTCACTACTGAGTTCCAAACTGCCTATGGAAGCAATATTAACATGCAACATTAGCATACAAAATTGTGCTTCAAGAGCTACATGAAATGGGTTTCCATCCATAAACAAGCAGCTATAGACAAGACTCACTACAACTTGTGCAATGCCAATCGTCAGCTGGAATTGATTACAGAGCAGTTAAAACATTAATCACACTTCACTATCTGGATGTAGCAAGTGCCAGAAGAATGCTATCTTCCAGGATTCATAGTGCCTACTGGAGGGTTTTGTGATGAAGGGATCATGATATAGGACTGTTTCTCATTGTTTGAGCTAGGCCACTTAGCTTAAGTGAAGGATCAATTAGTGCTACAGTATACAAAGACATTTAGCATGACTGTGCTCCTGTGCACAAAACAAGGTCAAGGATGATTGTTTGATGAATGTGGCGTAGATGAACTCAAGTGGCCCTCACAGAACCCTGACCTCAACCTTACTGAACACCTTTGTGGTGAATTGGAATGTTGATTGAGAGCCACACCTTCTTATCCTGCAGCAGTACCTGACCTTGCAAATGCTGTTTGCTGTTGGCTGAATGAACACATATTCCCACAGACACACTCCAAATTCTTGAGGAAAGCCTTCCAAAATAAATTATGGTTGTTTTAGCCTCAAAGGTGTGCAAGGGGGGACGCTATATTAATACCTATGGTTTTGGAATGGGATGTCTAACAAACTCATTGTCAGGGTGCCAGGAATCAGACTGAGACGAGAAGTGCAAAAATAATCACACCATTATTAATAGCAAAAAATAATAAAAAGTCCACAAGTCAAATAACAAGCCAGGAGTCAAAACCAGAGCTGGTAGTCAGACAAGCTGAGTCAGGAGCCAAAGCGAATAGTCAGACGAGCCGGAATCAGGAACAAGGAAAACAGCAGAGTCAGGAACAAGCCAGGGATCAGGAACCAGGAAGGACATCAGACAACCAGGTAAAATACAGGAGCTCTCACAAACAGGTCTGAGATAACGCAAGGGCAAAGCATACTGAACAGAGGCCCTTTAAATAATAAGTGATGACATCACAATTCTGAGACCGCGTCCTGTCTCACATGGATGATGCACAACAGTCTGGACATAAAAGGAAGTGCAGGCAATGAGCAGCATCCCCCACAATGCACCAAGACAGGAAGAGAGGTGAGTAAAATGGCTGCCAGCAGCACATGGCAAACACAACAGGGAAAAAACCCTGACACTCATATAAATGTGATGGTCATGTGTCCACATACTGTTGGATATATAGCATACATGTAAGAGCACTTCAGAAATGGGAAATGATAGAAGAACAAAGTGTAAAAATAAAGAAGAGTAAAGGGGAAAATAAATGAGGTAGGGGTGATACAAACTAAAAATAAATAATAAAAGCATAAAAAAAAAAGAGAGCAATAGACATAGTGAAATAGACCACAAGTGTGTTAGAGAGAGTAGAAAGTTAGAATAAACAAATGCATATAAACTATATACAAAATGTCAGACATCCCAACCTGCAAAAACTAATTTCAGAGAGGTGGCTTCACCCGCTACTATGTAACTTTATTGCACAACCACATACAACAAACCTATTTTTCATTGATTGTTCACTTGTTGAATGCTTAAATATTTTAGAATACAAAGTTTAATTACGTGCAGTAAATAAGGTAGTATTTGTGTTTTATTTTATTAAAATCGGGGGGGGGGGGGGGGGGCTTTTTGGTTACTGATGCATGCTTTGAGGGTTCTATAATGTCCCAGCAACTAAAGGCATTCCAGCACTTTTCCGTATTTGGGCCACATTGGATCATGATACTTGGAGTTTCAGGGAGATTGCATTCCATTTGCTGGCATCAGGGAGCCACTATTACAATCAGGGAGACTCCCTGAACTTCAGGGAGAGTTGGGATGTCTGAAATGTAGATTTTGTCACATAACCTTGTTTATTTGTTTTTATTATGATTCCGGTTATATGATTGTAACTAGCAAGAATTATATGATGATCTTAAAATCAATTTTCTCATAATCTCTTTTGAGAGAACCCATCCCACAACTGCTGAATATTCAAACATATTTGTTTTTACCTTTACATTATTATTTTTTTAATAATAATAATTAATTTGTAGCAGAATAAATTTGGTTCTACCAATTATCATGAAGCGGATTTTTTCACAAGAAATACAAATTAGGACAAATGACTACCATAGAGTATATTTTTCTCCTTATTTGCAATCCAAAATATATTTCCTGAAACATCTGGATTTCCTACATCTGGATTGGTTAAAACCATGAAAATATTAAAAACATGCATGCTCTATGGCTTTCAGATACAGACACTCGAGAAAAGAAATAAGCCATCAATGGGAAAGGAAAACGGCTTAAAAACATTATGGGGTCGATTACAAGTGGCGTGCTAACAGTTACGCGCAAGCAAAAAGGTGTTTATTGTGGCTGTTTGCATATAAATGTCTAAATATGTAAATACGTATATGTGCATATATATATATATATATATATATATATATATATATATATATATATGCACATAATGTGTGTGTACTTATGTATTTATGTGTATTTATGTATTTACAGACATATATACTCTTGTAAACACATAAAAACATATGTACACACTTATAGACATCAATATAAGTACTGAAGCCCTTTGCTGTCAAAAAGAGTAAAACATGAAAAATCATTTTTATGGAATATTCATATTTAATAAAAGTTTTAACTATCTACTGTAAATATTTATCATTCCATTGTTCTGTAAATAGCAAAATATGTTCTATGTATTTATAAGTAGATATTTATATACATATATATATATATATATATATATATATGTATATATATATGTGTGTGTATATATATATATATATATATATATATATATATATATATATATATATATATATATATATAATCTCCTTATATATAATCATCTAAGCAATATGTAGAAACATGTATTTATGAATACATAGAGTTTATTCTGCTAGGTGAAGAACATTGGAATGTGAAATATTCATATTTTCATGTTGGGTTAGCACACTTGAGTAAACGCGATCGGGTTTGCATGCGAGTAAGGGTATTAGGTAATTTCCACCTTTCGTGCTTCATTGAAGTCTATGGGGGAATATGTTAACTCATACTCAATATTCAAAGTACAGCTTTTTGCGTTTATCGGGTTAGCACTTGGGAGAAAACTTTTTTTACTTTCAATTTGAGAATATGAGTTTGGGTGTGCAGCTATCCCCGCGTTAAATTAAATTGAGCTCTAGTGAACACATTTACTTTCAACTTGTAATATGCGTGCTACTTCCGACGCATGCAGAGAGCCGCGATAAACCCCTTATTGCTCACATGAAACAGCTAGTGCACCATTCATAATCTAGTCCTTAGTTGAATAAGCATCCAGCGGGACAAACAGGCAGAGCACAGCACAAATATTTTTTAAATGTGAGGTTATATTGTTATTATAATTTTCAGATACTGACTTTAAAGTGTTGTGAAGCCTTAATTAAACAATCTCAAACTGATACATGTTCTGGGGATTTTTTATTTTTATTTTAAATCAGTGTCTTTCATTATCTGCATTTTGCTCAAACAGAAATATTGTCTTGCGTATTTCTCTACATGAATGCAATATTTAATTTATGTTCCTTCATCATATGGTCCCAAACACAAACTGTCAGTGACTCAATCACCAGCGGCAGTTGCACAGCTGGTTTGTGCGACTACTGCAGCTGATTGAGTCAGTAGTATTTTACACTCGGGAACAGCAGTTCTCTGCGGGCCATCGTGGTATTTTACCTATGGGTTTAATTCAATTGCAGGGTCACTAGTGTTAAAATTACATGCTGTAACAAATAATAATCATTATCTTCACAATAGATTTCCAACCATGTCCAATGTTCAGTGAGTATCCCGAAAATTTTAAGATTTTAAGAAGTTCAAACCATTGTCATTGTAGAATATATATACAAATTTGTTTTTCTTTTTAAGGGGACACAAAACCAAACATTTTCTTTCATGATTCCGATAGAATATGTAATTTTAAATAACTTTCCAATTTACTTCTATCATCACATTTTCTTTGTTCTCTTGGTATCCCTTATTGAAAAATTGGGAAGTAAACTTAGGAGCGTGTGTCTGTAACTCTATAATGCAACAGTTTTAAAAGAATGTTATACATTTGCAAGAGCACTAAACGGCAGCTTATTTTCCTGCTGTGTTGTGCTCCAGACATATCTACTTTACCTACCTAGGTATCTCCAATAAAAAATACCATGAGAAGTACGCAAATTTGATAATATAAGTAAAATGAAAACAGTTTTAAATTTGTATGCTCTGTCTGAATCACAAACCAACAATGAAAAAATGGGTTTCATGTCCCTTTATCTAATGCATTTCCTTTCTCATTTATAGTCCAGAATAACAGGATGCCATTGCTTTCTTTGTCAAGTAAACAAATTATGCAGATAACTTTTACATGCACAGTAGGGATATTTCAAGTGCATTGCAAGTTGTTAGCAGCTGGGCAAATAACCACAACTGAAAAGAAAACATTTTTACCAACCCTTTTTTATAAATACGGCAAATATCAGCAAAGCCTTCACAAACCCAAGAAAGTTCATAAAGAAAGGCCCTAACACTGGCCTTTAGAAAACACATCGGCTATATATAAAACTGCAGTACCCAGGTGTGTGGTGAATGGAGTTTAATACCAAAAGATGATAGGTAAATATAACTTACTATTCCTAGAGGGGCCTGATATTTTTAGAACACAGTTTCAATAACTGTTTGCAGAGGTTTCAACACTGAAGCGTTTCAGTACAATGGATCCATTATAATCCAGAAAACATTGTCCTTAATAGCCATCTCCAGGTTAGTATACAGTGCCCATTTATGAATGAACAATGTTGTCAGTTTCCCTAGAGGGAATACAGTAGAAGCTAGCTTTATTTAAAAATCAATGCACAAATTAGGGAAGAGTCTCAAATCAATGACAGGATGGCACTTTACTTAAAGAATAGTTCAATACAATAATGACAAAGTGACAGACACAAATATTGAGAAATGAACAGCTTGTGGGTTGGGACTACAGAATGACCCAGAGGAAATAATGACACATACAGTGACCTGGTCTCCGCAACATTAGTGCATGATAATAAACAACATAGTATATATCATGCATAAAGATAGTTTTATTCTCCTTGCCTCGGGTGATACATTTAAGATGATGACACGTTTAATTGCTAAGTAGAAGTATACTGCATAATGATATCAGTACAATGAATAGATAAAATATTCCATGTCCTGAGATGTTTTTTTTCAATAATATACACTTACTTATATAGATTAATTCTCTTCTTAACCATTTCATTTCAGAAGAATTCACGTTAAGAAATTCTCTCTTAGGGCCGATGTTCAAAAGATAAGTTTTGTCTTGCAAAGCTCACGTCAGTTGAAATGTATAGGCCTTGCTGCCTTTCAATTTTAAAGGGACAGTACACACTGTGAAATGGTAATATTAAATGATAAATCACACATATAAAAGAAACTGTGCAATATACTTTCATTATTTATGTTGTCCCCTTTTCCTGTAATTCAATTCTGAAATTATGAGCTTTTCAGTTCCTGTTAGAAATGGAATGCTGAATACTGTTATATTCCATATATCTATTGTCTGCACACTCTAGTGACCTATTTATAACTGTCCTGAATTGTCCACAACAGAGACATGGCAGCTCCCTTTGTTTTATAGGCATTAAAACGTTACTTATTTTGTCAATATTTAAACAGCTAATGAAACTTTAAAAAATGTTATGCTATTCTTAGACTAATCTTTTCTTTGAATGAATCATTCTGTCTAGCATTTATTTAGTGTTTAATGTCCCTTTAAGAGTACATCACCAATTAATGCAAATTTCAGTAGTGCATGTTTTCAAAGCATGTTTACACATATGGGCCTAGATTAAAAGTGGAAAACAAACCGATATTGAGCATTAGCACTACTCAAGCTAAATCAATAGCACTCCTATTCTTGAGCTCTTATTACAAGTTGAAAGTAAAACTTTTTTGCTAAAGCCTCAATCTGGAGGTTGTACCAAATGATCACAGGTTCTATGACACACAGTATTTTGCCCAGTGTGTTGTGTTGACATAGTACCTACATCCAGAACAAAGGCACTTGTTGCAGTCCCTGCTGTCAGCTTAGACAGCGGAATCCGCAACAAGGAGAAAGAAGGCATTTGCCTTCATATGGTAAAGGAGCAATGATCGTGAACCCTTACCATATGAAAGTCTGATCACTGTCTGTGTCACTCTCTGTAACAATCCTCCATTGGTGCGGTTGGGAGTGTTTGGAGGGTAGGAGGAATGTGGGTGGGTGTCCCAGCGCATGAGGGGGAGGGAGGGGTGGAATTCCCTACACTATAGAAAAATGTTATGCAGGGGAGAGGGAGAGATTGTTCCCTACACTACAGAAAATTATCATTTGGAGGTAGGAAATAGGACACTACAATACAGAAAAAGGTAATTGCTTGGAGGGATGAGGTGGGAAATGTGAGGCGGATCTCTTTATTGCAGAAAAAATATTTAAAATTAATAAATAGAAAATAAAAAAACAATAATCATTTGTTACTGGCAGACAGGCTGTCGGTAACAAACATGGTGGGGATCAGGAAGAGGAGAAATCCATAAAGTACAGAAATAGAGTATTTCAAATAAATATATAATATAAAATTAAATTTAAAAAAAATCATAATTTGTTACTGGCTGACAGACTGCAAATAACAAACAGGTGGAAGGGTGAGGAGGGATCCCTATACCACAAAAATGAGAAAAACGTATATATTAAAAAAGCCCTAAACTGCATATTGGCAGATTGTATGCCAGTTCATAAGATGATGGTGACTAGTGTGTGGAGGGGGGATTGTGAGGGATAAGGAAGGGACCAGGGGGTGGGAGATGTCAGGTGGGAGGATAATCCTTACACTACAGCAATAATTAATCTTACAAGCTAACTGGTTCACCCCTTCGATGGTGGGAATTTAAGAAGTATGCTGTGCAGCTGCAATTATAGGCCTTCTAATTGCCAAAAACCAATGGCAATGCCATGCATGTCTGCTGTTTATAAACAAAGAAGTCCAGAGAAGTTTTTGAAACCTTTTGTCTTATTACTGTAGTAGTTGTTTGTAAATAATTTCAGTGAGAAACCAAAAGTTTTTAAAAAAGTTATACCTGTTTTAATATTATCTTATTTGGTGGCAAATAATGGCATCAAACATCAAAATAGGCTTAGATCAATACCTAGCAGATTCTTCTTTAAAAATATATATAGATTTCATAGGTACATTTATGTTATGGATAAGGTATGGGGCAATATGTAGGGTGTGGGTCTAAATGGGGATGGGCAGTTAAGGAATGTGATGATGAGAACCGGATCTCTTATTAGTTAGTTGTATTATTTGAATATGAGGTTTACATTTTTATCTAGTTTTTTAAAGTGAAGGAAATTATTTAATTATTATTTTACTTTGTTGTTTTTAAAAACATCATACTATTGTGACAAAGTGTAGCTTGGAAAATTATTTTGATCACTAATTGGATAATAGATGCTTGATTGATATGCAACATTGGTATATAAGTAACTCTGAGACATGGCTGCTAAATAATATCACTGACGCACTTTAAAGCAAAATTTCTTTCTAATAGCAACATGGCTGACAAAGGGCTAGATTACGATTGGCGTGCTAACTATTGCACGCACGCTATAAGGGGTTTATCGTGGCTCTTTGGGCACGTTGGAAGTTGCGTGCGTATTTCTATTTGACAGTAAAAACATTTGCTTGAGTGCAGTTGATTAAAAATTTTTTAAAAAATGCATACAATAATTATAAGGGCTCAAACATATGAGGTCTCAGATGTCAGGAAAAAAAAGGTATGCGAAGGGCTTTAACATAGAGATGCATACATATACATGTCTAAATGTATTAAATGTATCTATGTATGTGTGTGTGTATATATGTGTGTATATATATATATATATATATATATATATATATATATATATATAGATAGTGTGTGTGTTTATATGTGTGTACATATGTGTCATGAGATGCAGGACATATGCAGGACACAGCAATGATGGTACAACTCTATTTTATTACAGAGCATAGCAATACACATCCAGACAGGTTGATTGTACTAAACTAACTGCGACACAGACACCGGACCTAAGCCCCGCCCACATGCTAGTGACATCACATCCTGCTATCATCACATCTTCCCCTTTTTCAAAGGCAAAGCGTACATTCGCATATATTAAATAACAAGGTACACCAACAGGGTATACAACAACGTTTTGTTTTAGAACATTATAAAAACAGATAGATTAGAAAACATGAACAAATAAATTACATCCTGACTTGGACATCGGGGTAGACTACCCTAGTCCACAGTGACCATGGGATTATTCTGCCCATACTTCCGGTCACTGTTCTAGCTAAAGTCAGTCCCTGTATCGGGCCGGAAGCCTCACCACTCTTCCGCTTGATGTAACTTTGCATGAACTGTCCTCTGATACAGAAGATGGTGAACAAGAGTCTGCTGGAGGCAAAGATATATCCCCGCTATGATCTTGCTGGGGGGAAGGCACCTCCCTTAGAACAGGGGATCCCACCGGCGGTGGTACTGAGGTATCCGGTTCCAGACTCTCAGGTACAGGCTGAAGATGTCTTCGGTTACGGCGTGTAACCGTCCCTCCCTCTGTAAGGACTGTGTAAGACCTTGGTTCTGGAGAGCGGCCCACTACCGTAGCAGGCGTCTTCCATTTCTTCTCATCATCCAGTTTAATTCTGACACTTTGGCCCGCTTTCAGTTCCTGTAAAGGCCTGACAGAATGTCTCCTGTCGTAGAAGAAACGATAACCCTTTTTGGCCTCTTCATCCCTCCTAAGGACTTCGTCCCGAGGAACAGGGCCAGGCGGCTTGAAGACACCCACTGAGGGTAAAGTGGTGCGAATCTGGCGTCCTAGCATCAGCTGTGCCGGGCTAAACCCGGTGGCTTGAATGGGCGTCGCCCTGTATGACAAGAGGGCTAGGTACGGTTCAGATTGCTTTAGAATGAATTTTGTTGTTTGAACTGCCCTTTCAGCCATTCCGTTGGCCTGCGGATAATGTGGACTTGACGTGGAATGTACAAAATCATATTCCCTGCTGAAAGCACTGAACTCTGTAGAAGCGAACTGCATGCCATTATCACTCACCAGCTCCATTGGAATGCCCCAGCGGGCGAACAAGCTCTTCAGGCGAATGATAACGGCCTGACTTGTGATATCATTCAGGGGTGCTATTTCCAAATACCTGGAATAGTAGTCGATAACAACAAGAAACTTTTTCCCGTGCAGTTCGCACAAATCAGCAGCTATTTTCTGCCACGGCCCCGCAGGCAGCGGAGTAGACATTAAGGGCTCCCTTCTCTGAGTAGGCCGGCGTTCCCGGCAAAAGGCACATTTAGACACGTGATTTGCAATGTCGGAGCTGATCCCAGGCCACCACACAGCTGTAGCTGCTCTTTCTCTGCACTTTGTGATGCCTAAGTGCCCATCGTGTATCCTGTTCAACATCTCCTTCCTCATGCTGACAGGAATTACAATACGGTCTTGGAACAGCACCAACCCCTCCAGCTCCGTGAGCTGCGACCTCTCTGGCTGGTAAGCATTTAAAGACATCCAGGCTGCCCGGCTCTCGGGCCAGCCATCTCTTATGTACCTTATAACTTCTTGCAGATCTGTGTCCAAATATGTCTCTTTCTTTATCTCTTCCAGTTTCCTTGAAGAAATGGACTTAGAGGCCAGAACTGAATCAACATACACTTTTACATCCGACTCTGTGGAGGATTCTTCAGCAGCAGCCAGCGGGAGCCTGGACAGTGTATCTGCCACAACCAGCTGCTTCCCCGGCACATGCACTGCCTGAACATTGAACCTGAGTAGTCTCATTAAAAGTCTCTGGCATCTCAAGGGTGTTTTGTCGATGTCATAAGAATTGATAAGAGGGACTAGCGGTTTGTGGTCAGTTTCCAGACTAAATTTCTCCAAACCCACTAGATAACGCTGAAAGCGCTCACAGGCCCAAACTGCAGCCAGGCACTCTTTCTCAATTTGAGCGTATTTTGACTCCGCAGCTGTCAGTGTGCGGGAACAGTAGGCGATGGGCTGTAGTTTGTTGTCATTCAGCTGCAGGAGTGCAGCCCCCAACCCATAACTGCTTGCATCAGCACTAACCACAGTCTTTTTTGAAGGGTCGTAGAACCCCAGCACTGGGGCAGACCCCAGCAGGGACTTAGCATGCAGGAACGCTTTTTCTTGTGAGGGTCCCCAGACCCAGGCAACATCCTTCTTAAGCAACTCTGTGATAGGGTGCAAAACTGTAGATAAATCTGGAAGAAACTTGCCCACGTAATTTACAAGGCCCAATATCTGTCTCAGCTCATGTACATCAGAAGGGCTTTTCATCTGTTCGATAGCCCGAATTTTCTCGGGGTCCGGCTTGATGCCATCCCCGTTGATGATATGCCCAAAGTAGCATAATTCAGTTTTCCTAAAATGACATTTTTCTTTATTCAGCTTCAGCCCAGACTCTTTGATAGCCTGCAGCACACAACTCAAACGCTGATCATGCTCCTCCACTGTAGACCCATACACTAGAATGTCGTCCATGACGACTGCTGTGCCCACGTGGCCACTCAGGAGAGAACTCATTTCCCTCTGAAAGATCTCAGGAGCGGAGGATATCCCAAAGGGAAGTCTGCAGAAACAGAACCGACCTACCGGAGTGATAAAGGTAGTCAGTTTGCGGCACTTTGGATCCAGGGGGATCTGCCAAAAGCCGCTAGAAGCGTCTAATGTGGAAAAGAACTTCGCCCCAGCCAACTTCGGGGCTATATCTTCCAGTGTCGGCAGCACAAATCTCTCCCTCTTCACTGCCTCATTCAACCTTTTCAGGTCCACACAGATGCGCACCTTTCCGTTTTTCTTTGCAACTGGAACAATGGGGGCACACCAATCAGTTGCTTCAACAACCTCTTCAATAACCCCCATAGACTTCATGCGCATGAGCTCTTCCTCCACTTGAGGCATGAGCGGGAACGGAATTCTACGAGGAGTAGAAATACTGTACGGGACTGCGTCACTTTTAAGTGCTATACGGACAGGTTTGCAGCTCAGTAGGCCCAACTCGCCAAACATATCTTCAGAGATCTCATTCACTCTGGCCACGAGGCCCAAGTCACAGGCTGCTTTTCTGCTCAATAAACTGTTAACACACTGACCTCGGATCACATGCACCCACATGGTGAACTTCCTTTGTTTGTACTCACAGCTGGCAAGAAATTTCCCCACACAATCAATGCGGCCACCAGGACTATGAACATTTGTAGTAACCTTCGCCAGCTGGGGCTGTCGAGGCAGTTTCATAAATTCAGCAAAAGACATTACAGTGATATCAGCTCCTGTGTCAATCTTAAAATCAACATTGGCTCCCATTACAGTAAAGGTAACTTTCCAATCTTCCTCTGAGCTTGTCCGTTCCACAACAGACCCCACAAAAGACACTTCCTGACCCTCCTGGTCACTGTCCACCTGCATCTCCTTAATGTATTCAGTTTTACACACCACTTCAAAATGGCCTATTCTGTTACATTTTCTGCATCTTTTATCTCTGGCCGGGCATATAGCACTCTGATCATGAGCCCGGTAGCACCGTGTGCATCGGCCATGTTGCGCCCATCCACTTCTAGGCCTTTCCAGTACTTTAGATCTACCGCTCACACTGTGCCTTTCACTAGTAATTTTCCTAGACTGTTGCACTTCATCCACAATACTCTCAGACCTCAGATCAGCACTTTGCTTTTTCACCAGTTCACTCTGGCGGGCCATCCTAATAGCCCCGTCTAACGTTAAATCAGGCTCTAACTGCAGCTTCAGGGAGACTTCAGCATCTGCAATTCCAATAACTATTCTGTCTCTGATTTGCTCTTCTTTAGCAACACCAAACTCACAGAATTCAGATAATTCATACAGGCTGCCCACAAATGACTCCACAGATTCTCCCACACGCTGATTACGTTTGTGAAAACAAGCTCTCTCATGAATCACATTTCTTTTGGGCACAAAGTGGGCACTGAGTTTATCCATAACTATATCAAAGTTAACTTCGTCCCCTTCTTGGAAAGTAAAAGCATTGAACACTGGCTCTACATCTTTCCCCATAGAATATAAAAGAGAATTAACTTGTACTTCACCACTCTCCTTGTTCAGTTTGGATGCAATCCTGAAGCGCTGAAACCGCTGACGCCATGTGGGCCAAGCTGCAGGCTGAGAAAAGTCAAAAGGCTCAGGTGGGGTAAACTTTCACATCGTCATCATCAGAAACAGAAGCGTAGTCCAGAACTTCTGACACCATGTCATGAGATGCAGGACATATGCAGGACACAGCAATGATGGTACAACTCTATTTTATTACAGAGCATAGCAATACACATCCAGACAGGTTGATTGTACTAAACTAACTGCGACACAGACACCGGACCTAAGCCCCGCCCACATGCTAGTGACATCACATCCTGCTATCATCACAATATGTATTTATATGTGTATATAAGTATTTAAAGAAAAAAACTGCACAAAAAAGTTATAAGGTTCAGGGGTTAGGGAAAAAAAAGCAGGTAAACGGCTTTAACACTGAGATACATATATATACATGTCTAATGATGTATATGTATATATACAGGGCCGGCCTTAGGTGCTGCTCCCGTGGCGCCCCCCCCCCCATGTTCACCTAAACATCAACAAAAAAAATAGAGGAAAAAAATCTTTGTAACAAATAATGACGATTATCCTAACATATGTGACGGTATAATCTAGATTTTATTAAAGAGACAAAGACGAGTATTTTGCAATAACTTTTCCTTTACTGAACAGACAGCAATTAAAAGCATTGAAAAATTTGAATAAATAATACAGAAAAATTCAACCAATGAGGTTACAGTAACAGGTTATGTAACTAGATAACAGCCAATAAGATAACATGCAGAGGTATAAGAGGTAACAGTCCCAACAGCTAATCCTCTTTGAACTTTGCTGCTAATAATAAAAAGAAAGTAAGAACAAAAAAGAAACAAAACTCTGATACACAGGCAAAAATACAAAACAGCACTGTGATGAGAACAGAAAACTTGATTGATAGAAGTTGATTCCATAGATGATAAGAAACTTCTTGAAGCGATCCGGAGACTTTCTGTAGAATAGAAGAATCTTGTGATATTGCATGAGGTATCAGGGTTTGATTATTGCTGGAACCCTGGATTTGAAGAATTCTGAGCTGAAAAATATAAAATATAAATAATAATAATAACATAGAATATAATACACCCACAAATAATTGGGAGGGAAAAAATGTAAATAATATAATTAAGTACATATAAATAAAAGGGAGGGAAAATACTCATCTCTGTCTCTTTAATAAAATCTAGATTATACCGTCACATATGTTAGGATAATCGTCATTTTATTACAAGGACAGAGACTCCTATTTTGCAAGTTTAAAGCAAAATGATTATGATAAAAGACTATGTTGAATGGAAGAAATTGGTTTAAAATAAAACTGACGAAAAACCGAATCAGAGGACCAATCTGCTGCATTAAGAATTTCTTGTAATGAAGCAGACTTGATAAATGCTTTAGAAGCAGAAGCTCCTCTAACTGAATGAGCTGAAAATTTGTCTTCTACACCTGCTAAAGACATAATCCATTTAACCCATCTACTAATTGTAGTAGTAGAAACAGAAAGATGAGGAACAACAAAAGAAACAAGAAGTTGAGAAGTGGAGGAAGATAATCTGAAAGGTAAAGTTCTGGATTCATACTCTTTCAGACAAGAAACCACACATAATTTAGGAGACTCAAAAAAGTAAGGATAAAAGATAGAGGAAGATAAAGATTTAGTTCTTCTAGATAAAGAGAAAACTACACCTTGAGGAGTAAACATCTTGGAATTATAATCTATAGCTCTAACATCAGAAACCCTTTTACAGGAAAGTAAACATAATAAAGTGGCTAATTTACAAGTTAACTGTTTGAGAGAAAGGTCTTTATTAAGAGGCCAATTATTAAACAGATTGATTAATAAATCTACATCGCAGAAATAAGAATGTCTAGGAACAGGAGGTTTTTTAACTCTAATGGCCTTAAGGAGTTTTTTAACAGAGGATAACTGACCAATAGGAATATCAGCAATAAGGTAATGTCCGGCTGATATTGCAGATCTAGCAATATTAATAGACCTATATGCTAAACCTGATTTAAATACAGATGTTAAATAGTTAATGACTTCATTCACAGGAGCTGAAAAGGGATCCAAATTTCTGCCACTGCACCAATCAGACCATCTGAGCCATGCATATCTGTATAATTTCTTAGTACCTGGTGCCCAAGATTCTCGGAGAAGCGATTTAGCCTCTTCCGAAAGACCTTCGAATGACCAGGAACCCCTGAAATCATCCAAGCAATCAGATGAAGGGATCCTTGAACCACAATGTTGTGGGGTTGTCCTGTCGGGTCCAATAAAAGATCTTGTTGGAGGGGAAGAAGAAGAGGAGGAAGGTAAGACATTTCTAGAAGAGCTGGAAACCATGATTGAGCTGACCACCATGGAGTTATGAGAAGAATTGAAATAAGATTCCTCCTGACAAACGAAATCGTCAGTGGGATCATTGAAAAAGGAGGGAATGCATAAGCTCCCTTCTCTGGCCATTCCTGAAGGAAAGCATCCGTTGCTAGAGCAAAGGGATCTGGCCTCCAACTGTAATACGGAGTCAGTTGATGATTCAATCAGGAGGCAAAGAGGTCTATGGAAAAAGGACCTCTGCGGAAAAACAGAATTCGAAAAATTTTGGGATTCAGTTTCCAATCGCTGGAGTCTTGAAGGTGACGAGAACCCCAATCTGCCATGATGTTGTTCTGACCCGGAATATACTCTGCTTGGATATGAATGTTGTGGTCCAAGCAGGAATGAATAAAATCTGAAGTTAGGTCTGATAATATTTTTGATGTAGTACCTCCTAAACGGATGAGATACCTGACCGCAGAAATATTGTCCATCTTGAGTAAGACAGAAATGGGACGATCTGAATGAATAAAACTCTTTACAGCAAAAGAACCTGCTAAAAGTTCTAAACAATTTATATGCAGATTCTTTTCCTCTGAAGACCATTTTCCTCCTGTGATGAAAGAACCCAATCTGGCTCCCCAACCTGAATTGCTTACATCTGATTCCAGTATTATCTCGGGAGAACAACCAAAAATGGCTCTCCCATTCCAAGCCTCTAAATTGGCTAACCACCATAATAACTCTGATCTTGCTTCTTTGGACAAAGAGATCTTGTGAAAATAAGAGAAACCTTGTCGAAGATATCTTCAATCTTTGAAGAGCCCTGTAATGAAGGGGAGCTGGAAAAATCGCTTGGATAGATGAGGAAGGTAGCCCAATAATACGGGCTAAAGTCCGAATCGGAAAAAGAGGTCTCTTGAGTAAAGAAGATATTTCTTTCTTTATTTTGTTTATTTTGTCTGAAGGAAGACTCAAAGTTGCAGAATGGGAGTCTATGAGAAAACCAAGAAATTTTAGAGACTGGGAAGGATTGATTTCTGATTTGTCGAAATTGATAACAAAACCCAAGTTCTGAAGGAGATTTATGGTTAAGTTGAGATGAGAAATTAAACAATGGTGCTCTTGATGCATGATCAGGATGTCGTCTAAATAAATTATAAGACGAACACCCCTCATACGGAGCCAAGCAACTACAGGACAAAGTATCTTCGTAAATGCCCAGGGTGCAGAAGAAAGTCCAAAAGGAAGGCATGTAAATTGCCAAAAGTTGTTTCTCCAAAGAAATCTCAAAAAATTTCTGAAAGAAGGATGAATGGGAACAGAAAGATAAGCATCCTTCAAATCTAGACGGACTAACCAATCCTTTGAAAGAAGACAGTCCCTGAGGAGATGAATTCCTTCCATTTTGAAATGATTGCATTCTAGATGGAAATTTAGATTTCTTAGGTTTATAACAGGGCGAAAAGAGCCTTCTTTCTTTTTGACCCGAAACATGTTGCTGATGAAAGAATCTTTTCCTGGTGGGGCTAATTCTATAGCTTGTTTTTTGGCTAAATCTGAAATCTCTTGGTCTAGAAGTAGATAGTCTGAAAGGGAGAAGTACATTGGATTTGGAAAGCAAGACTGATAGGGGGTTGATATGAAATTTAGATGAAGACCTGACACTGATTGAAGTACCCATGGATCTTGTGTTATTTTTTCCCAATTGTGGAAAAATAGGGCAAGTCTGCCTCCTACTTTTTGAGGGAAAAAAGGAATGGAATGATAAATGTTCAAACTTACTTGAGAAGGGTCTTCTAGAAGGTCTCCCTCTGAATGCTCTGGAAGGCCATTGTCTACTTCTTGTAGGAAAGAAGTTGTTGAATGGTGTTGGTGGCACTGGGTTGTTCTGGAAGAAAGGCCTTGAGGAAAAAACTGAGCGGCCAGGAAAGCGGCCTCTTCCTTTCCCGGCCCTGTCAAAAACTCTGTTGTTTTGATTAAAAAATTTCTTTGTTTGGGTCTTAATCTTATTAAGGGAATTCAAGGAAGAAACATAATTAGATAATTCTTTTAATCCAGCATCCCCAAATAAAAAGCCTTTAGCCTTTTTTCCCATTTCTTTGGGTGCAAAGTCAGATAATTTGGGATCAATTTTCCTTAGTAGAAGTCTCCTTCTTTGACAGGATAAAGCAGAATTGGAATCACCAATTAAATATACTAAACGTTGAACCCATTGTTTAATCACTGAAGGGTCAACCTGAGAATCTTTAGAAATTGCGTCCTCAGACAACTCTAATAATTTGGTAACTGGACCCAGAGTGTCCAACAATTTATCTTGGCAGGCCTTTAGAAACCTGTCAGGTCCTTTTCTGATATTAAAATTCTTGGTCCCAATAAATTTTAATAAGTTAAGGTCAATTTCAGGAGTGGCATGAGCCAAACTAGGTAACTCTGGCCTAGGGCACTCAGCCCTTAAAATACTCTTAGATTTTTTAGAAAGAGGTCTCCTTATATAGAAAGCAACAAACTTAGAAACTCTTTTAGACGGTCTCCAATTAGAGGACCTGGGATGTTCTATGTCATCGGGGTCTAAATAAGATTCCCTAGCATTATCTAATAATATAGGTTTTTTGGATTTATTAGATTTCTTAGATCTTTTATATTTAGGGGAATCATTGTTTGAGGATGATGAGTCTGAAACATCCTCATAAAGAGAATCATTATTTTCATCTTTATTTTCATCTTTATTTTCATCATTATCATAAAATTTGTCAGAAGTATAGGAGTCGTCTGACTCAGTTGTTGAAACAGTGTCAACATAAAACTTGCGCTTTAGTTTTTGTAGTTGAATTTTCATTAGGATTAGAATTTAAATGTTTTCTTTTACTGGTTGCTTTTCTGTGAATTTGGCCAGAGGTATTAACTGCAACCATTACAGACTGCATCTATTGTTGAAGGGAAGCCATAGAAGACATAGGGCGCCATGTACTAAACGGCGGGCGGACAGCTTCTTAACTCGCGAAGCTGTCCGCCCGCCTCCGCTACACATGGGCAGCGGATCTGTTGATCCGCTTGCCCGTATGTATCATTACACACTCATCGGAGTGTGTAATGCCCGCCCCTTCAATCGCGCGACCAATCACGCGACTGAAGGGGCTGTCAATCACCGAGAGCGAGCATGCTCTCGGTGATTTTGCTTCGCCACCTAAGAGGTGGCGTAGGGTGTAGGAAGCAGCGGTCTAATGACCGCTGCTTCTTACATTGTGGGAAGCAGGCTCGCATATGCGAACCTGCCCCGCAAAGGCTCCGGAGCAGCTTTCGCTGCTTCGTACATGGAGCCCATAATGTCTTGTAAAGAGTTATTAGAAACATCAGAAATGTTTTCATTAGATATGTTAAAATAAGCAAATTATAATGATGTTGAAATAATAAAATTAATATTCAGCTTAGTAAATATATATAATTGAATTAGAATACATTTTGAATAAAATTTGTGAATAAAAAACTAAAACCAAATTATATATTTCTAGGCAGTTACAGGGAATCGAACTGAGGACCTTGTATAACAAAACCTGACAAGCTAACCACACAGCTATATCAAAAGTCACGAGTTTGGGAAGCTACCAAATACTTAACAAAAATAAATATGACACAATGTGAAAATAAAAAATTAAACGATTTGCAACAAAAGTTGCTAAACTTGTTAATAAGCAGGAACGGCTGAAGGGATGACTGAAAGTGACAGGACTGAGGTGGGTCTGAGGGCGGGAAAAGAAAGTGTGATGCGTCACTAACAGGGGGCGGAGATAAGGGCCGACTATGAATAAACCCTTGCAGAAGGACAGAGCAACCGGAGAAGCAAGGAGACAAGGAATGAAAGTTAAAAACGCAATGAAAATATAAAGGAAGTAATAAATTACCAAACGAACTGAGTTTAATACAGAAGTAAGCAAATTAATAAGACATGAAAATGAGGAATTATATATGGTAAAAAACGGCAATAAGCAGTGTAATAAACACAATGAAAGTACAAAAGCATAAAAATAAGAATTGTATTAAAACAACAAATAAACAATTTATGTATTCAACAATGAAATTAAAATATACTTAACGTCTGTTCAGCAAAGTGAAAAGAAGATTAGCTGTTGGGACTGTTACCTCTTATACCTCTGCATGTTATCTTATTGGCTGTTATCTAGTTACATAACCTGTTACTGTAACCTCATTGGTTGAATTTTTCTGTATTATTTATTCAAATTTTTCAATGCTTTTAATTGCTGTCTGTTCGGTAAAGGAAAAGTTATTGCAAAATAGGAGTCTCTGTCCTTGTAATAAAATTAGTTTTAATTAGAGATAATTTACGTGCAAGTTCAAACAAGTATAATAAATAACTGGAAACACTGGTAACAATAATGTACATTAAACACTGTAAATATAGAAAAACAAGTGCAATCTTTATAACAAATACTCTTTTTAATTAGTGAAAAATGATGTGCAAGTGCAAACAAGTACAGAGAGGCCCTCTCTGTTACCATTAGATAGTCTCTGTTAGAGTCGACTCCAGGCCTCATTAGAGACTTTAACAGAGTCTAATGGGACCTGGAGGGAGGGTCTCTGTAACAGAGGCCCTCTCTGTGACCATTAGAGAGTCTGTTAGAAAGAGTCCCCTTCAGACCCCATTAGAGACTACAATGAAGTGTCAGTGAACAATAGTAAAAATAAACAATATTATATAGTAAATAGCACTGATGCCCAGGCCCAGCCCAAGAAGGCTTTACTTACCTTAAAAAATGGGTACTGTAGCTGTGCCTGCACGCAGTGCTAGTTGCTGGTCCTCCTGGCAGTGTGCTGCTTGTCATATTGGCTGCACCCTCCTGGCTGTGCACTGCTTGTCCTCTTGACTGCATCCTCCTGGACCTAGGCTGTTTGGGCTAGCCTGGACCTGAGCTTCTGGGGCAAGCCTGGACCTGGGCTGCTGTTGCTAGCTTGGGGGCTGGTCTACTGGGGCTAGCCTGGGGTTTGGGGGCTGGTGCCTTGGCTGCTGGGGCCTTGGCTGCTGGGGTCTTGGGCTAGCCTGGGGGCTAGGCTGGGCTGCTGATGCCGTGGGCTGGGCTGCTGGTGCCTGGGCCTAGCCTCAGCTGCTGGGGCTTAGGCTGGGCTGCTGGAGTGGGATAGGCTACGCTGGGCTGCTGGTCCTCTATACTATGCTGTGGGCGGTGGCCGCATATTTATGTAGCCCTGCCCTGAAGTCTGTCCCATGCAGGCGTGGTGCATGTGACATCATTGCATGTAAGTACATGACCTTGTGCACTTTTGAGCATTGGGATCACGTGACAACCTCCAGTACTTCCCCCTCCCTGGCTGAAAAACAAGCACAGGCCGGCAATCGCGATTAAATTGTTTGTACAGCCATGCCAGTGCTAATTTGGATCAGCCCTAAGTGCTGTCTCTGGGTTGTTGTGCCCTGTGCAACCGCACAGGTTGCACACCCCGAAGACCAGCTGTGTGTATGTATGTGTGTGTGTGTGTGCATATATTTATATACAGTGGCGTATTCAGCTTTTGTGCTCTCAAAATTCTGCTGCCCCCCTACCCCCACCCAACCCCAAGGTTTTAGGCCTTTTTTGGCAGGGAGAAATGTGAATTTTTTTTAGGACATTTCCAAAGTAAATGTTCACAAAGACTTTTTTGCACACACATATACACACACACACACAAACACATACACACACATCTATCTATTGCTGCAATAAATATAAAAACCCCATACACAGATTTCTTGATACAGTGCTTCCCCAAACACAATACTAAGTGCTGAAAGGCAACATAACTAAAGGCAACAGATAGCTAAATAAATGAAAGGTCAAGAGTTAACTCTAAGATGTAAGCTCCATGGGCAGTCTCATCCCCCCCCCCCCCCAGAATGTAAGCTCCTTGGGCAAAATCTCTCATTATATACTTGTATAAAACTCACAAATATAGCCACAAAAAAGTGCTGCCACCTCCCAAATTTACCACTCTAGGCAAGTGCCTTGTTTGCCTTGGCGAAAATATGCTCTTGTATATATGTTTATATGTGTGTACTGTATTTACTGCATTTATATGTGTTTATATGTATTTACAGACATTATACACATATAAACACATAAATGCATATGTATGTGTATATACAGTTTATATATATATATATAATATATATATATATATATAATATATATATATATATATATATATATATAATATATATATATATATATATATATATATAATATATATATATATAATATATATATAATATATATATAATATATATATATAATATATATATATATATATATATATACATATATATATACAAGACACAAAAAACCCAGCACTCACTAGCAGATTCACAGCAATGTTTAAAAGCAAAACTGGGGGAAGTCAGTTACATTTGGCGCCAAAGGATCAAGCCCAGGACCACGACAAGGTCTCCCCCTTCCTGGGACCCTAACCAGCACTCACACAATGCATACTTCCAAACAAACCAACTGGGAACCTCCCAGGGTGACACAGGCTTTTGTAACCTCCCCTATGTAAATACAAAACACAGGAATGGACCACACTCACAGACTGGACTGGGTACACATCCTAAGCCACTGTTAACTCCACAGCCCTGAACCCTGACAGACAGCTGCAAAGTTCCCAGCAACCCAGGCAGTTAACCCCCGAGCAACCTGGGTGTCAGGTCCGCAGGAGAGCATTACAAACATTAACACAAGACACAAAAAACCCAGCACTCACTAGCAGATTCACAGCAATGTTTAAAAGCAAAAATGGGGGAAGTCAGTTACATTTGGCGCCAAAGGATCAAGCCCAGGACCACGACAAGGTCTCCCCCTTCCTGGGACCCTAACCAGCACCCGCACAATGCATACTTCCAAACAAACCAACTGGGAACCACCCAGGGTGACACAGGCTTTTGTAACCTCCCCTATGTAAATACAAAACACAGGAATGGACCGCACTCACAGACTGGACTGGGTACACATCCTAAGCCACTGTTAACTCCACAGCCCTGAACCCTGACAGACAGCTGCAAAGTTCCCAGCAACCCAGGCAGTTAACCCCCGAGCAACCTGGGTGTCAGGTCCGCAGGAGAGCATTACAAACATTAACACAAGACACAAAAAACCCAGCACTCACTAGCAGATTCACAGCAATGTTTAAAAGCAAAACTGGGGGAAGTCAGTTACATTTGGCGCCAAAGGATCAAGCCCAGGACCACGACAAGGTCTCCCCCTTCCTGGGACCCTAACCAGCACCCACACAATGCATACTTCCAAACAAACCAACTGGGAACCTCCCAGGGTGACACAGGCTTTTGTAACCTCCCCTATGTAAATACAAAACACAGGAATGGACCGCACTCACAGACTGGACTGGGTACACATCCTAAGCCACTGTTAACTCCACAGCCCTGAACCCTGACAGACAGCTGCAAAGTTCCCAGCAACCCAGGCAGTTAACCCCCGAGCAACCTGGGTGTCAGGTCCGCAGGAGAGCATTACAAACATTAACACAAGACACAAAAAACCCAGCACTCACTAGCAGATTCACAGCAATGTTTAAAAGCAAAACTGGGGGAAGTCAGCTACATTTGGCGCCAAAGGATCAAGCCCAGGACCACGACAAGGTCTCCCCCTTCCTGGGACCCTAACCAGCACCCACACAATGCATACTTCCAAACAAACCAACTGGGAACCTCCCAGGGTGACACAGGCTTTTGTAACCTCCCCTATGTAAATACAAAACACAGGAATGGACCGCACTCACAGAATGGACTGGGAACACATCCTAAGCCACTGTTAACTCCACAGCCCTGAACCCTGACAGACAGCTGCAAAGTTCCCAGCAACCCAGGCAGTTAACCCCTGAGCAACCTGGGTGTCAGGTCCGCAGGAGAGCATTACAAACATTAACACAAGACACAAAAAACCCAGCACTCACTAGCAGATTCACAGCAATGCTTAAAAGCAAAACTGGGGGAAGTCAGTTACATTTGGCGCCAAAGGATCAAGCCCAGGACCACGACAAGGTCTCCCCCTTCCTGGGACCCTAACCAGCACCCACACAATGCATACTTCCAAACAAACCAACTGGGAACCTCCCAGGGTGACACAGGCTTTTGTAACCTCCCCTATGTAAATACAAAACACAGGAATGGACCGCACTCACAGACTGGACTGGGTACACATCCTAAGCCACTGTTAACTCCACAGCCCTGAACCCTGACAGACAGCTGCAAAGTTCCCAGCAACCCAGGCAGTTAACCCCCGAGCAACTATATATATATATACAGTATCTCACAAAAGTGAGTACACCCCTCATATTTTTGTAAATATTTTATTATATCATTCCATGTGACAACACTGAAGAAATTACACTTTGCTACAATGTAAAGTAGTGAGTGTACAGCCTGTATAATAGTGTAAATTTGCTGCTCCCTCAAAATAACTCAACACACAGCTATTAATGTCTAAACCGTTGGCAACAAAAGCAAGTACACCCCTAAGTGGAAATGTCCAAATTGGACCCAATTAGTCATTTTTCCTCCCCGGTGTCATGTGACTCATTAGTGTTACAAATTCTCAGGTGTGAATGGGGAACAGGTGTGTTAAATTTGGTGTTATCGCTCACACACTCTCTCATACTGGTCACTGGAAGTTCAACATGGCACCTCATGGTAAAGAACTCTCTGAGAATCTGAAAAAATAATTGTTGCTCTACATAAAGATGGCCTAGGCTATAAGAAGATTGCCAAGACCCTGAAACTAAGTGTACAGCGGTTTCACAGGACAGGTTCCACTCAGAACAGGCCTCACATTGGTCAACCAAAGAAGTTGAGTGCACATGCTCAGCGTCATAGCCAGAGGTTATCTTTGGGAAATATACTTATGAGTGCTGCCAGTATTGCTGCAGAGGTTGAAGGGGTGGGGGGTCAGCCTGTCAGTGCTCATACCATACGCAGCACATTGCATCAAATTGGTCTGCATGGCTGTCATCCTAGAAGGAAGCCTCTTCTAAAGATGATGCACAAGAAAGCCTGCAAACAGTTTGCTGAAGACAAGCAGACTAAGGATATGGAGTACTAGAACCATGTCCTGTGGTCCGATGAGACCAAGATAAACTTATTTGGTTCAGATGGTGGAAGTTCAACATGGCACCTCATGGCAAAGAACTCTCTGAGAATATATATATATATATATATATATATATATATATATATATATATATGCATTGGAGCCCTTTCCTGTCAAGTAGCTGAAACTATAAAAAAAAATCAGTCATATATCATAGTCATAGTCATATTTAATAAAGTGTTTAACTGTGTATGTACAGTAAATATTTCATATTCCAATGTTCTTTACATAGGGGAATGTGTTCTAAGTCATTTTAAATATATATTCCTATATATATCTGTATATATATCTATATCTATATATAATCATATAAATAGGTACATATATATACAGGGAGTGCAGAATTATTAGGCAAATGAGTATTTTGACCACAACATCCTCTTTATGCATGTTGTCTTAATCCAAGCTGTATAGGCTCGAAAGCCTACTACCAATTAAGCATATTAGGTGATGTGCATTTCTGTAATGAGAAGGGGTGTGGTCTAATGACATCAACACCCTATATCAGGTGTACATAATTATTAGGCAACTTCCTTTCCTTTGGCAAAATGGGTCAAAAGAAGGACTTGACAGGCTCAGAAAAGTAAAAAATAGTGAGATATCTTGCAGAGGGATGCAGCACTCTTAAAATTGCAAAGCTTCTGAAGCGTGATCATCGAACAATCAAGCGTTTCATTCAAAATAGTCAACAGGGTCGCAAGAAGCGTGTGGAAAAACCAAGGCGCAAAATAACTGCCCATGAACTGAGAAAAGTCAAGCGTGCAGCTGCCAAGATGCCACTTGCCACCAGTTTGGCCATATTTCAGAGCTGCAACATCACTGGAGTGCCCAAAAGCACAAGGTGTGCAATACTCAGAGACATGGCCAAGGTAAGAAAGGCTGAAAGACAACCACCACTGAACAAGACACACAAGCTGAAACGTCAAGACTGGGCCAAGAAATATCTCAAGACTGATTTTTCTAAGGTTTTATGGACTGATGAAATGAGAGTGAGTCTTGATGGGCCAGATGGATGGGCCCGTGGCTGGATTGGTAAAGGGCAGAGAACTCCAGTCCGACTCAGACGCCAGCAAGGTGGAGGTGGAGTACTGGTTTGGGCTGGTATCATCAAAGATGAGCTTGTGGGGCCTTTTCGGGTTGAGGATGGAGTCAAGCTCAACTCACAGTCCTACTGACAGTTTCTGGAAGACACCTTCTTCAAGCAGTGGTACAGGAAGAAGTCTGCATCCTTCAAGAAAAACATGATTTTCATGCAGGACAATGCTCCATCGCACGCGTCCAAGTACTCCACAGCGTGGCTGGCAAGAAAGAGTATAAAAGAAGAAAATCTAATGACATGGCCTCCTTGTTTACCTGATCTGAACCCCATTGAGAACCTGTGGTCCATCATCAAATGTGAGATTTACAAGGAGGGAAAACAGTACACCTCTCTGAACAGTGTCTGGGAGGCTGTGGTTGCTGCTGCACGCAATGTTGATGGTGAACAGATCAAAACACTGACAGAATCCATGGATGGCAGGCTTTTGAGTGTCCTTGCAAAGAAAGGTGGCTATATTGTTCACCGATTTGTTTTTGTTTTGTTTTTGAATGTCAGAAATGTATATTTGTGAATGTTGAGATGTTATATTGGTTTCACTGGTAAAAATAAATAATTGAAATGGGTATATATTTGTTTTTTGTTAAGTTGCCTAATAATTATGCACAGTAATAGTCACCTGCACACACAGATATCCCCCTAAAATAGCTAAAACTAAAAACAAACTAAAAACTACTTCCAAAAATATTCAGCTTTGATATTAATGAGTTTTTTGGGTTCATTGAAAACATGGTTGTTGTTTAATAATAAAATTAATCCTCAAAAATACAACTTGCCTAATAATTCTGCACTCCCTGTATATATATATATATATATATATATATATATATATATATATATATATATATATTTACCAAAAAACATGAGGTATGTATATATATATATATATATATATATATATATATATATATACATATAGACATATGTATTTAAGAATGAATAGAGCATATTCTGCTTGGTGAAGAACATTTGAAGGTTGGCACACTTTGATTAAAGGGGCAGTAGAGTCAAAATCAAACTTTCATGATTCAGATAGATCATGCAATTTTAACCCTTTATGGACACAGCTTTCAGTTTGCTCAATTGTTTTATGACGGACAAATTCCGTTGTATGTCTTTAAGAGGTTAAACAACTTTCAAATTTACTTTTATAATCAAATTTGCTTTGCTCTCTTGGTATTTTTTGTTGAAAGCTAAACCAGGGTAGTCTCATATGTTGATTGTGAACCCCTTGAAGGCTGTCTCTTAGTGCATTTTGAAAGTTTTTCACAGCTAAATAGTGATAGTTCATGTGGGCTATATAGATAACATTATGCTCATTCCGTGAAATTATTTATGCGTCATGCAAGACAGTAAAAAAAACTGAAATAAGGGTTCAGTCTGCAGAGGCTTAGATACAAGGCAATCACAGAAGTAAAAGTGTATCAATATAACTGTGTTGGTTATGCAAAACTAGGGAATGGGTAATAAAGGGGTTTTCTATCTTTTCAGGCAATAAAATTCTGGAGTAGACTGTCTCTTAAAACGCAATTGGGTTTGGGCGCAAGTAGTGAGTAGCACTTCATTTAAGTCTGTGGGGGAATAGGTTAATGAGTTTGCGTTAGAAACTGGTGATAAAACCATTTATCTCCATTAAACTGTATGAAGAATTTTGATGATACCACTAGCTTTCAGACTTTACCACCTCATTGGAAACTAAGCCTAAGTTGCAGGCAGTTGCATTGTGACAACTTATAATAACTAGTAACAGCTTTTACGTATATTGGGCCAGATTACATAGTTACACACACACACACACACACACACATATATATATATATATATATATATATATATATAATCTCTATCACAACTAATCACAAGCTGTTACTATGCAAAAAAAAACTTTCATTTGTATCAGCAGGTGAAAGCTGGTGTAAAGTGGGACTCATTTTTTTTTACACCTGACATTTTTAAAGTGAAATAAAAATGCAAAAAGACAATGCTCCATGTTAGAACATTTTGTTTTTTTAACTATTGCTTCCTTATAAACCACTGCAAAGGCATTAAACACATAGCTAAAGTCCACTATTGATCACCAATGCATTAGTGGGACATATCTGAGCCAATAATAAGATTCATGTAGCTATCAATCACCAGCTAGCTCCTAGTAGTGCATTGATGCTCATAAGTCTGCCTAGGTGTGCTTTTGCACAGAGAATGTCAAGATTACAAAGTAAATTTGCTAACAGAATTACATTTAAAAAGTCTCTTAAAATTGCATGCTCTGAGCCGCAAGGGTTAATTTTGATTTTCATGTCTCTATAACTAAATAAAAAGGGATTCAAGGTTAAACCCCCTATATAGGCTCCTAATATGACTTTTTCCTCATTAGAGCAATTACAATGCGGATGATAACACCCTTTTAATATTTAAAAAGATTGTGGCTCAGATTATAAGTGGATTGCTATTGACCGCGCCTGGCGTGCTATCTATTTCACAACCTTGTGCTAAGAATAGCACACAATTTAAATATTATAACTCCATGGTAGAAAAAGAATAACCAGAGAATGTTAGCATAGCTGACATTTTTTAGCATGTCCTATATGTTCAATGTGCAGAGCAACAGGGCGAAACACACCTCAAATTTGGCCAGATTACAAGTGGAGTGGTATATAACGCTTCTGCTCAAACCCTAACTTTGCTAAAAGTAAGCTTTTTGCACATGTCGGGTAGCGCTTATATTAAAACTTGAAAGTAAACTGTTTCACACAAGCGCTAACCCTATACATGCAAAAAGCCTAACTTAGGATATCGCGCACGCATTAACGTATTCCCACATAGATGTCAATGTAGCAAAAAAAGTGGAAAAAGAAGCCTAACCCCCCATACTATTAAAGGGACACTGAACCCAATTTTTTTTCTTTCGTGATTCATATAGAGGATGCAATTTTAAGCAACTTTCTATTTTACTCCTATTATCATTTTTTCTTCGTTCTTTTGCTATCTTTATTTGAAAAAGAAGGCATCTAAGCTAAGGAGCCAGAACATTTTTGGTTCAGTATCTTGGACAGCACTTGTTTATTGGTGCTGTCCAATCAGCAAGGACAACCCAGGTTGTTCACCAAAAATGGGCCGGCATCTAAACTTACATTCTTGCTTTTCAAATAAAGATACCAAGAGAATAAGGGAAATTTGATAGAACAGGCAATTCTAAGCAATTTTCTAATTTACTCCTACTATCTGAATCACGGAAGAAAATTTTTGGGTTCAGTGTCCCTTTAAGTGCGCTAAACCAATATGGAAATATGAATATTTCACATTCCAATGTTCTTCACATAGCAGATTATGTTCTATTTATTCTTAAATACATATTTCTGCATATATCTGATCTTGTTTTTGCACAAATATATATATATATATATATATATATATATATATATAAAGTATATGTGCCAGCACCACTAGTATTATCAGCATGAGAGTCTAATACACAGAAATATAATCGTGTTCCCCATATGGAGATACACTTTCTATGCAGTGCACGGTAAGGGTTAAAAAAATTATATAAGTAATAAAGAGAAACAGAACCCTTATAAGCCCAGAAACAGACTATATCACATCTTAATTATATCTCTTCACCAAAGTACTGTCATAAAGAGACACTAACACAGTATAATTTTCAAAGCAATCTATTTATATTTCATATATTCAAACAACAAAATAACATCTCCCCACATCAAGAATATATATTGTTATCAAACCGGGTTGACAGATTGACTATTTAAAGTCCAGAATCCAGTTCATTTACTCCGGTAAAATGTATCCCAAGCCAAAAAGGCAATACATCAAATGTATATTTGTAATCCAAGTAGGAAAAGACGTTAATGCAGGCACCGCACTATGCCAAATAACTCACACAGGTATTAACTTTTCATTTGCCGTATTCGTAACCAGCTTATATTGCAGTCACTGCTTGAATGTGTAAAGATACTTTTAAGATTTCAGTATCACCAACCAGCATGAAAAAAACATTGCTTACATATTACCTGTTCCGTGGGCGGCCATAGTGCAGCTGTTTGTTACCTGCTCGTTTCACCTCTCCAAGCTGTATGATTTACCAGACCGGACCAAATCTAAAATCTCCGGTGTTTCTTGACCCCTTCTTAGAAAAAGGCTCTTTAAGTGCTCTGCACGCCTTCATACTTCAAGCAAGAGATGGGATATTTCTGATGCAGGGAGACCTCTATTCAGCTGTGCTCAGCTGATTGCACCGCTGTGAACAAACAAGCTATGCGCATTTCACCCGTGCTTCCTACGGCTTCTTCCGGCTGTGCATGATTGGAGTATTCACTCCATTAGTTTTAAACAGAATGCTCCGCCTTCTTTTCATTTGAAATGTATCATAAAGCCCTCTGGTGAAATATTATACTCAATTCTAACAATACAATGTTGCTTGAAGTAATCAATATTTTCAATTTGTAATTGTAACAATCACATAATATGTTAGCTACGTTTCTTATTTTGAAAAGAACATTACAAGTGTGAGTTCACGTACTGCAAAGTATCGAACAAGAGGGACTGCATTCGATTTTTAAAATTATTGATATAATCCAAAATTCTTTGGAAAATACCAAAGTTGATACATATCCAATATATATATATATATATATATATATATATATATATATATATATATATATATATATATATATATATATATATATAAAATATATATATATATATATATAAAATGTTTCATTTTATTTATTAATTTAATTTGACCATTATCAATTTGTTTAAATATCATTTGTCAAAAAGTATCAAATATTGATTTAATAATTATTTCATCTTCTATAATAAATTCATTTTTACCACTGCTAGTTTATTTAACCTCATTAGTCACCCAAAAATGATCCAAAATTTAGCTCTTCATTTAAGCCCAAAGGTTTTAAACTTTTAAAATTAAATATCCACTTGCTCTCTTTGCGTAGGAGGATTTGATCCAGGTAGCCTCCTCTACCCTTTAGATCAATGAATTCCAGACCTCTAAATTTCAATATATTCTTATTACCTTCATGGCATTCCAAAAAATGCCTTGCCACACTACTTGTTTTAATACATTTATTTTTAATGTCCCTTTTGTGTTCCTTTATCCTTTCTTTGAGTTCCCTATATGTTTTTCCTATATAATATAGGGGACAATTACAAGAAACCATATAAATTACTCACTCTAACAGGTAATGTGACCTTTTATAGTATGAAAATAGCCAAACCTATCACAAAAATTCCTCCCTGTTATCATATTCTCACAAACTGAACAGTGAGAGCATTTATAATTACCACCCGTTTTCTTACTTAACCAAATTTCTGCATCTTTAGTTTCGAAATGGCTATGTACTAGTAAGTCCTTAAGATTTGGTGCTCTCTTTGGTGTCATTAATGGAACTTCTCCTACAAATTTACCTATGGATTTATCTATCCACAACTGCACGGATATCTTACCATTTATTATTGTATGTGCCTATAAATCTAACTAGGGAATTATCTTGCACGTTCTCTTTTCCACTGTACAGTAATTCATCTCTATTTTTAGTTTTAGTTTTAACAGCTGTTAGCTGTTTTTAAACATTGTTGTGAATATCCTCTTTCTTTCAGTCTACTTTTTAGAAATTTTGCTTCAGTATTAAAATGTTCTAGGTCAGTGCAATTTCTCTTATGCCTTATGCCTCTTATGCCATATGGAATATTATGAATCAATTTTTTTGGGTGATGACTATCAAAAGATAGTAGAGCATTTCCTGCAGTTTCCTTACAGAATGTAGCTGTCTTTAAGCTATTATTAACATTCATAATTCGCAAATCTAAAAATGTTATTTCTTCTCTACTATAATTATAGGTACATTTTAGGTTCCAGTCATTTTTGTTCAATTTGTGCATAAATTCAATAAGTTTCATCTCAGTGTCCTCCCAAAGGAGGAACACATCATCGATGAATCTCAACCACAAAGAAATACAATCATTTGTTATTTCTACACTGTTGAATATGCAATCATGTTCCCATTTCCCAAGATAGAGGCAAGCAAACATTGGGGCACAATAAGTCCCCATTGCTGTTCCTAAATTTTGTTGGTAACAATTATTTTTAAAAAGAAAATAGTTATGTTTCAAAATGAAGGAAAGTAGTTCCAATACAAAATCAGTATGTTTGTTATATTCTTGACCCCTCTGAATTAAAAAGAATTTGCTTGCCTCTATCCCTTTGTCATGGGGGATGCTTGAATAAAGTGCTTCAACATCTATTGCAACTAAGATCATTTTTTAAGTGATTGTTACGTCATTTAATTTTTTCAGCACATCAAGGGTGTCTTTTACATAAGACGATAAACTTAATAGGCTAGGTCTAAGGCAGAAATCAACATATTGTGAGATTTTCTCTGTAAGGGATACCATGCCCAAAATAATCGGGCGTCCTGGAGGTGGAAACTTTTTTTAAGGAAGCTTTGGTAAGCTATAGAATGTGGCTGTAATTGGGTATTTTACATAAAGAAAGTCAAATTATTTTTGGTTAATAAGGCCTTCATCTCTTGCTCTCAATAATATATGTAACAATTTTTCACCATAAATTCCTGTTGGGTTGAAACGTAGTGTCCTATATTGATTAATGTCTCTCAATAATCTGTGACATTCATCAACATAATCCTTTGTATTTAGGACCACCACGTTGCCACCCTTATCTGATGGCTTAATAGTTATTTTAGTATCTTTTTCAGTTCTTTCAAAGCTTCCCTTTGTTTCTTTGTAAGGTTATCTAACATCAAATTCCCACTGCTCAAAAGATCTATATCTCTTTCCACAAGTTTGACAAAATTATGTACCAATGGTATACTGGAAAGGGTTGGCATATATTGGGACTTTCTTTTAAAATCACTATATCCTATAGATCTTTCTTCAGTTATAGTGGATAATTGTCCTGTTGTTTCCTCTTCTAATTCTTCTAAAAATTTTAAACTTTGTTTTTAATGTATATTAAGAACTGTTCTCTCTAATTTATTCTCAAATGTTTTTTTTAAAACAATTTTGCGGGCAAAGAGATGGAGGTCCTTTACCAAACCAAACTTGTCCATTCTATTATTTGGTGAAAAAGTCAGACCCTTTTCTAAAATCTCAATTTGTGATGTTGACAATATTTTATCTGATAAATTCACCACATTTACTGTTAGGTGTTGTTCTTTCTCCTCTGTCTGAGTGGATATCTGCGTCTGCCTCTGGTGTCTATGTTTCCGCCCCCCTCTCCTGTATTTGTGGGTTTGTGGCCTAAAAAACTTTTTTGTTGTTGATCTCTATAGGATCTATGTGATTTACTATCATCCCCACTAGATACTTCTGTTTCAGAACCACTTGAGGCACTATATGTATAGTCATAAATTTTATTTTCCTGATAATCTAGCCAATCTCTCTGGTATTTATTTTTCTTCCTAAATTTTATTGAGTCTTGAATCTTTCTCAACTCTACTTTAGCTAGTCCCATTAATCTCTCGTATTCATAATTTCCTTTCTACATATCCACATCATTTTTAGCATTTGTTAAGTCATTTTGTTTTTTATCTAATCTTAATTTATTTTCTTCAATCATTAGGTTCATTCAATTTATTGAACACTGGGAAGCAAACTCATCCCATTTATTTTGAAAATGTTCTAATAGAGTATTATCCAGATTTGCACCTGGTCTCTTTCTTATTCTAAGCCCTCTCGGGGTCATTTTAGCTTCCACATATTTTTCTAAACTAGATATTTCCCATTTTAGTTTTTGTTCTTTAAACATTTTTTTCTTATAATCTTTAAAAGATTTATATATGTTTGGATTTTCAGAAGGACTTGAAATATTACCATCCACATTTGAAGGAGCAGACAAAATCATCAACATCATCATATTTCCACTCACTCTCATTTAATTCAGCCATTTTTCATCTTCGCAGTACAAAGTAAACCACACTACAAATAATTACTGTGCTATTCTCCTATAACATTTCCTAAGTAAACAAAGCAAGAAAAACCACTGAACATGGTTAGAAGTACAATAAAAGTATATGTGCTAGCACCACTAGTATTATCAGCATGAGAGTCTAATACACAGAAATATAATCGTGCTCCCCATATGGAGATACACTTTCTATGCAGTGCACGGTAAGGGTTAATATAATGATATCAGTAATAAAGAGAAACAGAACCCTTATAAGCCCAGCAACAGACTATATCACATCTTAATTATATCTCTTCATCAAACTACTGTCATAAAGAGATAGGATAAAGGAACACAAAATGGACATTAAAAATAAAAAAAATAAGTGTATTAAAACAAGTAGTGTGGTGAGGCATTTTTTGGAATGCCATGAAGGTAATAAGAATATATTGAAATTTAGAGGTCTGGAATTCATTGATCTAAAGGGTAGAGGAGGCAACCTTGATCAAATCCTCCTACGCAAAGAGAGCAAGTGGATATTTAATTTAAAAAGTTTAAAACCTTTGGGCTTAAATGAAGAGCTAAATTTTGGATCATTTTTGGGTGACTAATGAGGTTAAATAAACTAGCAGTGGTAAAAATGAAATTATTATAGAAGATGAAATTATTAAATAAATATTTGATACTTTTTGACAAATTATATTTAAACAAATTGATAATGGTCAAATGAAATTAATAAATAAAATGAAACATTTTCTATATATATATAAAAATTGGATATGTATCAACTTTGGTATTTTCAAAAGAATTTTGGATATCAATAATTTTAAAAATCAAATGTAGTCCCTCTTGTTCGATACTTCGCAGTACGTAAACTCACACTTGTAATGTTCTTTTCAAAATTAGAAACGTAGCTACCATATTATGTGATTGTTACAATTAAAAATTGAAAATATTGATTACTTCAAGCAACATTGTATTGTTAGAATTGAGTATAATATTTCACCAGAGGGCTTTATGATACATTTCAAATGAAAAGAAGGCGGAGCATTCTGTTTAAAATTAATGGAGTGAATACTCCAATCATGCACAGCCGGAGGAAGCCCGTAGGAAGCACGGGTGAAACATGCGTAGCTTGTTTGTTCACAGCGGTGCAATCAGCTGAGCACCGCTGAATAGAGGTCTCCCTGCACCAGAAATATCCCATCTCTTGCTTGAAGTATGAAGGCGTGCAGAGCACTTAATGAGCTTTTTTCTAAGAAGGGGTGAAGAAACACCAGAGATTTTAGATTTGGTCCGGTCCGGTAAATCATACAGCTTGTAGAGTTGAAACGAGCAAGTAACAAACAGCTGAACTATGGCCGCCCACGGAACAGGTAATATGTAAGCAATGTTTTTCTCATTCTGGTTGTTGATACTGAAATCTTAAAAGTATCTTTACACATTCAAGCAGTGACTGCAATATAAGCTGGTTATGAATACGGCAAATGAAAAGTTAATACCTGTGTGAGTTATTTGGCATAGTGCGGTGCCTGCATTAATATTTTTTCCTACTTGGATTACAAATATACATTTGATGTATTGCCTTTTTGGCTTGGGATACATTTTACCGGAGTAAATTAACTGGATTCTGGACATTAAATAGTCAATCTGTCAACCCGGGTTGATATCAACAATATATATTCTTGATGTGGGGAAATGTTATTTTGTTGTTTGAATATATGAAATATAAATAGATTGCTTTGACAATTATACTGTGTTAGTGTCTCTTTGTGACAGTACTTTGGTAAAGAGATATATATTAAGATGTGATATAGTCTATTGCTGGGCATACACACATATATATATATATATATATATATATATATGTGTGTGTATGTGTATATGTGTGTGTATGTATATGTATGTATATATATATATATATATATATATACTCAATGTCCATAGGGCACTGCACGCACTTTCTAAACTTAAAGCTGCACGGGGTGCATTCAATCAAATGCATACAAATCCCAGAAATTAGGAGCGCACTCGCCGGGTTTTAAACAAGAAAATATTTATTTATACAAAGTACTTTATATATATATATATATATATATATATATATATATATATATATATATATATATAGTAATATCTATTTAAAAATGCATAGAACATATTTTGCTATGTGCAGAACATTGCAATGTAAAATATTTACAGTAAATACACAGCATATCACTTTATTAATTATGAATATTGTATAAATATGCCTTTTCATGTTTCCATCTACTTAACTTTAAAGGGCCCAATGCACATATATTTATATATATGGTTGAACACAACCTGTCAATTGGGAGACCAGCTTGCATGCCCCCGTGAGCGATGTTGATTTCATTGTTGATATAATTTTTGTCTTGAAGAAGGCCCAAATTGGGGCCGAAACATCGACAATTATTTCTTTGTTAAAGGGCCACTAAACCCAAAATCTTTCTTTCATGATTCAGATAGAACATACAAATTTAAACAACATTACAATGTACTTCTATTATTTATTTTGCTTCATATTTTAAATATCCTTATTTGAAGAAAAAGTAATGCACATGGGTGAGCCAATCACATGAGGCTTCTATGTGCAGCAACCAATCAGCAGCTACTGAGCATATCTAGATATGCTTTTCAGCAAAGAATATCAAGAGAATAAAACAAATTAAATAATAGAAGTAAATTAGAAAAATGTTTAAAAATGCATTCTCTTTCTAAATTATGAACGAAAAATTGTGGGTTTCATGTCCCCTTAAATTAATTTGGAAAAAAAATTGCACTGACTTGCTTTAAAAAGTCCTGAGTGCCCTCCTTCCATAATAGAGTCACTACATGTTCCTATGAGGACAACACCCAGGCAGTGATTACACCTAAGAGGATATACAGTATGTGTGTACTTATGTATTTATGTGTTTATGTGTATTTATGTTTGTTTATACACATATCAGTACATACATACACATGTACACACATATAATTATATATATATTTATATATATATATATATATATATATAAATATATATATATAATTATATGTGTGTGTGTGTTTATACATGTACAGTATATGTATGCATCTCAATGTTAAAGTCATTTGCCTGCTTTTTTTTAATACCTGAGACCTCATATGTTTTTAATGTATTTTTAAAGTGTTTTGTGACACTTTTTTTGTTTTGAAAAACAGTTAACCACAGCTTTGAGGATGCGCTGCGCTATCCCGACAAGCAATATTAAAATTGCACTCAAGCAATCACGTTTATTTTCAACTTGTAATACGAGCATTAAACCTGATACTTGCAAAGAGCTGTGATAAACCCCTTTTTGCTTGTGCGTAACCATTAGCGCCACTCATAATCTGGCCCATTGTGAGGTGAGTTATGTGTTACACTTGAGCACAACACATAAAAGCACTAAAACAATGCAAACGGAGACCTGAAGTATAATGTTAGGGCTACAATGAAAATATATACAAACACATATGGTGAATCAATAAAGAGCATTTTTTTTGTGAAGCCACCAATCAGCAGTTAGCTCCCAGTAATGCATTGCTGCTCCTGACCCTACCTAGGTATTCTTTTCAACTAAGGATATAAAGAGTTAGAAGCAAATTAAATAAGAGGTAAATTGGAAAGTTGTTTAAAATCACGTTCTGTCTGCAAAAAACAAAACTATTTCTTCTATTTTTAAAGGGACAGTAAAGATATAAGTTATTGTAACATTAGCCTCTACTATGTGCAGAATTATGTAACTTTAACCTAGTGATATCTTGCCAGCCTTTTCTGCTCCTCTGTTTTTCAAAAGTACATCTTGCAAAAAAAGAAAGTACAACCTTTTTGAATTATATGGTTTTATGCATCAGGACATAACAATCATCTGGTCCTTAGCAGGTCTTAAAATTAGGTAAATACAATCTCAGATAAACAACAACAAATTACATATTGTACTGTGAAGGAGTGTGGGAAAATAGTGCGCTGGTGAAATAGAGTATCAAACCCCTTACAGTGTTTTTAGATCCTTCAGTCTAAAAGTAATGTGTCGTGAAAAAAGAAAAGGTTTTGTAAGGGCGCTAATAGCTAAAGATACTTGTGTAAAATTATTATCTGTATTGGATATCCGTGATGAATGTTTAAAATATTGATAAAGTCAGATCAGAAAAGTTTCTAAAAAACAAGTGGTTTATTTAATTACAATATGATTAAAAAGATTTTTAGAGACGTCTCTAGTACAATTCGATCAGGAAAAGTTAAAAAACAGACATGAAAATAAAAATAAAAATAAAAGTAGTACTGATTAGTACTTCATGAGAAATATTAGTTTACTGCTTATTTTATTGGTCACTCAGAAAATATCTAATGTGGTGTGACCAAGCAATTTGCCAAAATTTCTCGTGAGTATTTCAGAGTTCATAGAATTACACATAAACTTCCATTTAAAATTCACATACCAACTTGATAAAACTTGTGTAAAAGATGGAGCTTAAAGCAGAGCTGTGCATAAGAGATTATTGTATAGAGTTGTATCTTTCTACCAAATTAGATCAGGCCTTTGTACTGGTTTCACAGCAAACTTTCAGAGATAATTATCATGTCCATATATAGGAACCAAGAGAAATGTCCAGTAAACTTATATTGCTAGTAGCTTAAGGTTGCAGTTTGCAACTCTCATACAGATTGTACCTTATCGTATGCGTGAACAACAGCAGGGTATCCTGTGCGTCCTGCAGCTCGGTTCTTCTGACAGTGTCCTCGTGTTGTTGGCGTCTGACGTCACACCCGATGTGTGGGGGCTTGTCTTGTGTCTGCCAATCACTGCTTAGACAATTTTTAGAATACCTTCTTGCATCCGATACTAGGTATACAATTTTCTTCTTATTTCTGATACTTAGTACTTGTTTGGTACCGGTCAGCGGAGGTGTATCTGATGGAGATAAATTCACCTGCACTTAGTGCTGTTAGCACGCAGGTTCCGATGATGTATCTCTTAGGTGTACTTTGTTGACAATCAACCCGGGTTGGTTCATTCGGCTCAAAGAATAGTGGAGTCAAGTATGCAGTCTTTAACTTCTACGCGTTTCACTCCCTCCAGGAGCTTTATCAAGAATGATTTGGACTGTTTGACTCCTCTCTTTAATAGGTGTATCCTGTTTCTCATTGGTTCATAGTAATCTCGTAGTTAAGGTGGTATCATTTGTTTGCACTTGCTCCTAATACATGGAGCAATGTATTAGGAGCAAGTGCAAACAAATGATACCACCTTAACTACGAGATTACTATGAACCAATGAGAAACAGGATACACCTATTAAAGAGAGGAGTCAAACAGTCCAAATCATTCTTGATAAAGCTCCTGGAGGGAGTGAAACGCGTAGAAGTTAAAGACTGCATACTTGACTCCACTATTCTTTGAGCCGAATGAACCAACCCGGGTTGATTGTCAACAAAGGACACCTAAGAGATACATCATCGGAACCTGCGTGCTAACAGCACTAAGTGCAGGTGAATTTATCTCCATCAGATACACCTCCGCTGACCGGTACCAAACAAGTACTAAGTATCAGAAATAAGAAGAAAATTGTATACCTAGTATCGGATGCAAGAAGGTATTCTAAAAATTGTCTAAGCAGTGATTGGCAGACACAAGACAAGCCCCCACACATCGGGTGTGACGTCAGACGCCAACAACACGAGGACACTGTCAGAAGAACCGAGCTGCAGGACGCACAGGATACCCTGCTGTTGTTCACGCATACGATAAGGTACAATCTGTATGAGAGTTGCAAACTGCAACCTTAAGCTACTAGCAATATAAGTTTACTGGACATTTCTCTTGGTTCCTATATATGGACATGATAATTATCTCTGAAAGTTTGCTGTGAAACCAGTACAAAGGCCTGAACTAATTTGGTAGAAAGATACAACTCTATACAATAATCTCTTATGCACAGCTCTGCTTTAAGCTCCATCTTTTACACAAGTTTTATCAAGTTGGTATGTGAATTTTAAATGGAAGTTTATGTGTAATTCTATGAACTCTGAAATACTCACGAGAAATTTTGGCAAATTGCTTGGTCACACCACATTAGATATTTTCTGAGTGACCAATAAAATAAGCAGTAAACTAATATTTCTCATGAAGTACTAATCAGTACTACTTTTATTTTTATTTTTATTTTCATGTCTGTTTTTTAACTTTTCCTGATCGAATTGTACTAGAGACGTCTCTAAAAATCTTTTTAATCATATTGTAATTAAATAAACCACTTGTTTTTTAGAAACTTTTCTGATCTGACTTTATCAATATTTTAAACATTCATCACGGATATCCAATACAGATAATAATTTTACACAAGTATCTTTAGCTATTAGCGCCCTTACAAAACCTTACATATTGTACTGTGCCATGATTTATTTAACAAAAATAAAGCCAAAATGGAGTAAATCCAGAATTCAAAGAGGGTACACTTTCTTTTCTGCATATATATATGTGTGTGTATATATGTATGTGTGTGTATATATATATATATGTGTGTGTGTATATATATATATATATATATATATATATATATATATATATATGTGTGTGTGTATATATATATATATATATATATATATATGTGTGTGTGTATATATATATATATATATATATATGTGTGTGTATATATGTATGTGTGTGTGTCCATCATGCTGTGGGGCTGTGGGGCTAGTGCCGGTACTGGGAATCTTGTTAAAGTTGAGGGTTGCATGGATTCCACTCAATATCAGCAGATACTTGAGAATAATGTTGTGGAATCGGTCACAAAGTTGAAGTTACGCCGGGGCTGGATATTTCAACAAGACAACAACCCAAAACACTGCTAAAAATTTACTCTGGCATTTATGCAGAGGAACAAATACAATGTTCTGGAATGACCATCCCTGTCCCCAGACTTGAATATCATTGAAAATCTGTGGGGTGATTTGAAGCGGGCTGTCCATGCTCGGCAACCATCAAACCTAACTGAACTGGAGATGTTTTGCAAGGAGGAATGGTCCAAAATACCTTCATCCAGAATCTAGACACTCATTACAGGCTATAGGAAGCATCTAGAGGCTGTTATTTCTGCTAAAGGAGGCTCTAATAAATATTGATGCAATATTTCTGTTGGGGTGCCCAAATATATGCACCTGTCTAATATTGCACATTTTCTGTTAATCCAATAAACCTCATTTCACTACTGAAATATTACTGTGTCCTTCAGTTATTTGACAGTTCAAAATGAAATTGCTGATCCAAACACCCAATTATTTATAAATGAAAATCTTGAAAATTGTCAAGGTGCCTAATCTTTTGCATACAACTATATATATATATATATATATATATATATATATATATATATATATATATATATATATATATATATATATAAAAACAATCCTGAAGGTGAATCTGCCCTCCTCGGTCAGTAGCCTGGGTGCAAAAATGAATAAATATGATAGCAAACAAATGCACTCTCAGGTCTTGTTAATAGTGGGTAATAAACTAATGTTTATTAATAAATGAATAATAAAAAATTAAAAAAATAAACATTAGTTTATGACCAACTATTATCAAGACCTGAGAGTGCATTTATTTGCTATTATATATAAATGCAGTTTATTTTTGTATAAGTACCCCTCATACATATTTCAGATTTGGTCACTTTTAATGGGTCATATTTACAATGTGTACTAGAAAAATATTATACGTTATATTCCCATAGGCTTTCATGGGTTAATCTCTGCTCACTTTAAATTAACTTGTCTCATTCAAGTTTTCTATCAAGAGCATAATTTATGAGATAAGGTTGTCTCCTACTGTGTGCTAAATTATTGCAAGTCAAGTATAATTCTACATACTGCAAATTAGATAAAATGTTAACATTATTTAACGTAGAGTCTGTTTATTTCAACATTTTACATTTCAATGCCTGTAAGGCATGTAAAGCTAAGCTCAGTAAAATTCATGCACACTCATACACAAATGAGTGCACGAGCATACACACACACGCTCACATACACAATATAATATAAAATAATGGGTGAAAAAACTATTTAGACACTTCCAGATCTCATAAGCAATCAGCAGATTAAAACAAGAACAGTGTAGAATTAAGGTAATATGAACTTTTCATGAAAGCTACTACATTTAAGCCTAGATTACCAATGAGGCGTAAGCAATAGTGCAAGGTGCATTTTATTTTGCGCAACCTTGTACTAAGAATAGTGCACACTTTGGTATCACAAGTTGGTGGAAAAAAAGATTTAACAGAGAATCTTAGCGCAGTCAACATTTTTAGTGCACTCTATACTTTTAATTGAATGTACAGAGAGTTCGATTAGCACTCCCATTAAAAGAGTTGCGTTAAGTGTTACACTAGAGCGTAACATTAAATAGCTCTGCAAGATTGTGAGTGCTTTTGGAGACCTGAAGTAAAATGTTAACCCTTGAAATTATACATAGTAAAACACATAAAAAAATATCAAAATTATTTATTTTACTTGGTTTTAAAGGGAGAGTAAAGTCTGATTTTTGTTCTCCCTTTAATATGTTCCTAACGATCCATTTTACTTGCTGAAGTGTATTAAACTGTTTAACAATTAGCTCCTTTACCTTAATTTTATCAATTAAAATAGCCAATGTTGCCTTTTATATCCCCGGCTTTACTGAAAATTGCAATATAAAAGTAATGGTTATAGAAAAACTGTGTAAACTTGAATGTTTAGAAGATATCACACTCTTAGTGGGATGTGGTGTGGTACAGAGAGCTGCTAAAATCTTTATTTACCATTGTTCCCTCTAAGACCCTGATGATCGAAGCATCTTCAAAGTGGCAATATATTCAAAAAGGGATTGCCTGTGAAATTTTCAAAATGGCTAAAATCAGTGTTTGAAGGTAATCTTGCAGAGAGTTCTTTTACTATACATCTCAGTGGGTGGCTATGCTATTCTGATACTGGTGATTAACCAAATGCCAACTATTAACCACAACAAAGCAAACAAAACGTTAACCAAAAGCCAAAAATAAACCACAACACAGCAAACAAATTATTAAAGTGAATGTAAATTTTCACGAATTCAAGCCCTGTTTTTAAAAATACTATTAATAACAGGGGCGTCAAATCAAGGCTTTCTCCCATACTGGCTTTCCCCTCAGAGCAAACATTGCCAGAGGCCACGCCGTGATTGGAGGTAGCAGGATTCATCATTTCTGACATAAAAAGAGACGACCTGGGTGCGGGGGAATCGCTGCTCCGGTGTTCCACGCTTGCTGAAAAGTACACTAACACCCATAAACTACCTATTAACCCCTAAACTGAGGCCCTCCCGCATCAAACACTAAAATTAAATTTTTAACCCCTAATCTGCCGCTCCGGACACCGCCGCAACCTACATTATATTTATGAACCCCTAATCTGCTGCCCCCAACATCGCCACCACCTACATTATATTTATTAACCCCTAATCTGCCGCCCCCAATGTTGCCGCAACATACCTACACGTATTAACCCCTAATCTGCGGCCCCCATTGTCGCCGCCACTATACTAAATTAATTTAATAACCCCTAAACCTAATTCTAACCCTAACCTTAACACCCCTTAACTTAAATATAATTAAAAGAAATCTAAATAAAAAATTCTATCATTACCTAAATTAATCCTATTTAAAACTAAATACTTACCTATAAAATAAACCCTAAGCTATCTTCAATATAACTAATAGTTTCATTGAAGCTAGCTTAGGGTTTATTTTTATTTTACAGGCAAGATTGTATTTATTTTAACTAGGTACAGCAGTTATTAAATAGTTATTAAGGTTTTTTAGATAGTATTTTATTTGGGGGGTTGTTTGTGTGGGTGGTGGGTTTTACTGTTGGGGGGGTTATTTGTATTTTTTTTTTACAGGTAAAAGAGCAATGCCCTGCAAAAGGCTCTTTTAAGGGCTATTAGTAGTTTAGTTTAGGCTAGGGTTTTTTTTTTTTAATTTTAGAGGGCTTTTTTTATTTTGATAGGGCTATTAGATTAGGTGTAATTAGTTTAAATATCTGTAATTTGCTTATTATTTTCTGTAATTTAGTGTGTTGTTTTTGTACTTTAGCTAATTTAATTTAATTTAATTTAGGTAATTGTATTTAATTTAGTAAATTTATTTAATTATAGTGTAGTGTTAGGTGTTATTGTAACTTAGGTTAGGTTTTATTTTACAGGTACTTTTGTATTTATTTTAGCTAGGTGGTTATTAAATAGTTAATAACTCTTTAATAACTATTCTACCTAGTTACAATAAATACAAACTTGCCTGTAAAATAAAATTAAACCCTAAGCTAGATACAATGTAACTATTAGTTATATTGTAGCTATCTTAGGGTTTATTTTATAGGTAAGTATTTAGTTTTAATTAGGAATAATGTAGTTAATTATAGTAATTTTATTTAAATTTATTTAAATTATATTTAAGTTAGGGGGTATTAGGGTTAGACTTAGGTTTAGTGGTTAATACATTTAGTATAGTGGCGGCAGATTAGGGGTTAATAAGTGTAAGTAGGTGGCGGCCAAATTGGGGGCGGCAGATTAGGGGTTAATAAATATAATGTAGGTGGCGGCGATGTTGGGGGCAGCAGATTAGGGGTACATAGTTTTGCTTATTTTTAAATAACAGTGCTCTGATTTTCAGACTCCTAACCAAGCCCCAAACTTTTAGGAGAATACATAGAACCCCAGAAGGAAGAAAATAGATTTGAGGGGTTAGTAACCACACTGTAGGCCTTAGGGAAGGGTTGCTAGGTGGATGGTAACCAAGGGGAGGTGTTAGGGAGAGGATAACGAGGGGTGTGCAGCGGAAGCTGGGAGTCATTTTAGATAAGCATGAAAAAGCTCACTCCCTCCCTTTTTGTTGTTGAAGATGAGGTAGTTGCAGCTGTGGCGGGTGCTGGCCTTATGAGGCGGGTTCAAGACCATGTGGTACTTTCCCTGAAGAGTTTTGAGATTGGGGCGTGATTGGCAGTGGCCAGGGGAAGGCACATGTGGCTATGTGGGAGGAGGCACCCTAACGCCTAGATTTAGAGTTTTGTCGGTAAAGACCTGCGGTGCTAACGCTGCTTTTTTTTCCAGCGCACCCTTAAGACAACGTTGGTATTTAGAGTTTTCTGAATGGCTGTGTTAGCCTCAGAAAAGGGAGCGTTGAGCATAATTTAGCTCCACTTCAACCCTCAATACCAGCGTTGCCTACGGTAGCGATAAGCTGCAAAAATTTGCTCGTGCACGATATCCCCATAGGAAACAATGGGGCTGAGCTGGCTGAAAAAAACCTAACACCTGCAAAAAAACAGCGTTCAGCTCCTAACGCAGCCCCATGGTTTCCTATGGGGAAACACTCTCTAAGTCTACACCTAACACCCTAACATGAACCCCGAGCCTAAACACCCCTAACCTTACACTTATTAACCCCTAATCTGCCATCCCCACTATCGCTGACACCTACATTATATTATTAACCCATAATCTGCCGCTCCGGACACCGCCACAACCTACATTATAGCGATGAACCCCTAATCTGCTGCCCTTAACATCGCTGACACCTATTTTATATTTATTACCCCCTAATCTGCCGCCCCCAACGTCGCCGCCACCTACCTACACTTATTAACCCCTAATCTGCTGACCGGACCCCGCTGCCACTATAATAAATGTATTAACCCCTAATCTGCCGCACTCCCACCTCGCAAACACTATAAAAAATTGTATTAACCCCTAATCTGCCCTCTCTAACATCACCGCCACCTACCTACAATTATTAACCCCTAATCTCCCGCCCCCAACATCGCCGCTACTATAATAAAGTTATTAACCCCTAAACCTAAGTCTAACCCTAACCCTAACACCCCCTAACTTAAATATAATTTAAATTAATCTAAATAAATTTACTATAATTAAATAAATGATTCCGATTTAAAAATAAATACTTACCTATAAAATAAACCCTAATATAGCTACAATATAACTAATAGTTACATTGTATCTATTTTAGGATTTATATTTATTTTACATCCAACTTTGTATTTATTTTAACTAGGTACAATAGCTATTAAATAGTTAATAACTATTTAATAGCTAACTAGTTAAAATAATTACAAAATTACCTGTAAAATAAATCCTAACCTAAGTTACAAATACACCTAACACTACACTATCAATAAATTAATTAAATAAATTACCTACAATTAGCTAAACTAAAATACAATGAAATAAACTAATCTATAATACAAAAACCCCCCACTAAATTACAGAAAATAAAATTTTTTTTACAAGAAGTTTAAACTAATTACAACTAATCTAAGCCCCCCCTAATAAAATAAAAAAGCCCCCCAAAATAATAAAATGCCCTACCCTATCCTAAATTACAAAGTAATCAGCTCTATTTAATAACTATTGTACCTAGTTAAAATAAATACAAAGTTGCCTGTAAAATAAATATAAATCCTAAAATAGCTACAATGTAAGTATTAGTTATATTGTAGCTATATTAGGGTTTATTTTATAGGTAAGTATTTATTTTTAAATAGGAATAATTTATTTAATTATAGTAAATTTATTTAGATTAATTTAAATTATATTTAAGTTAGGGGGGTGTTAGGGTTAGGGTTAGACTTAGGTTTAGGGGTTAATAACTTTATTATAGTAGCGGCGACGTTGGGGGCGGGAGATTAGGGGTTAATAATTGTAGGTAGGTGGCGGCGATGTTAGGGAGGGCAGATAAAGGGTTAATACAATTTATTATAGTGTTTGTGATGCAGGAGTGTGGCGGATTTGGGGTTAATACATTTATTATAGTGGCGGCGATGTCCGGTCAGCAGATTAGGGGTTAATAAGTGTAGGTAGGTGGCGGCGACGTTGGGGGGGCAGATTAGGGGGTAATAAATATAATGTAGGTGTCGGCGATGTTAGGGGCAGCAGATTAGGGGTTCATAGGTATAATGTAGGTTGCGTTGGTGTCTGGAATGGCAGATTAGGGGTTAAAAAAAATTATTATAAGGTTTGCGATGTGGGGGGGCCTCGGTTTAGGGGTTCATGGGTAGTTTATGGGTGTTAGTGTACTTTATAGCACAGTAGTTAAGAGCTTTATGTTCCCGCGTTAGACCATAAAACTCTTAACTACTGACTTTTTTTGACGGCATCAGTCTTGTCGGTAGAGTCTCTACCGCTCACTTTTTCCAAGACTCGTAATACCGGTGTTAGGTAAATCCCATAGAAAAGATAAGATACGCAATTGACGTAAGGGGATCTGCATTAGCCTCGAGTCGCGGAAAGAAAGTGAGCGTTAGACCCTTTCCTGCCTGACTCTAAATACCAGCGGGCAGTAAAAAGCAGCATTAGGACCCCTTAACACTGCTTTTGATGGCTAACGCCAAACTCTAAATCTAGGTGTATGTTATTTATATTGGTTAAGATGGTTTAATGGTTATTGCCTAAAAAATGACCTGTTAATAAATGCGGGCTGTGGCCTTTTTTACCCCAGAATCAAGTGGTCGTGTCAGTTATTGTGGGAATGGTAAGTGCCAAGTGTGTGGGTCATGATGTATACCTACTCCAACTTGCTCTTGTTTGTGTAAATAGTCTTTTCATATGCAAAGGAAGGGGGAGGGGGGAGTGTCTGATATTTCCCACTTGCAGTGGGTGTTCCAGCTGCTTTTTTAACAGAACTAAACTTGGAGCTTTTAAACCCATTTATACTGGGTTTTTAGATCAGTATCTTTTCATATTATTCTTTATAAAAGTATTTATTACATGCAGTTATATGAAAATTGATGTATACTGTCCCTTTAAGCAGCTGAAAATTACACTAATGTCACAATTTCTTGTTTTACTTAGAAATACACAGGGTAGTCCATTTGATGTGTCCCACTACTTTCACCCTTTGATTGTTTAATATTTTCCAGATGTCTTATCAGTCTTCCACTCTGCATTTGAAAATCAATAAGTTTTTTAAATACACTGCATTTCATGGTTAAATAAGCTAATCTGAGCTAAACTGACGTTAAATTCTGTTTCTCCCAAAGGAGTGTACCGTATCAGAGAAGGTAAATAAAAATTGCTATTCAGATGATGGTTTAATAGATGTGCATTAACTGGAAACCAGACACCATTCTTGGAGCATAGAACTTAAATTACGTGTTGTTATAGCACCAACTAACCATATTATTCTATTCTGGCATGATTACAATTGATAATAAACTGCATTGTCCAAAAGTATTTAATAAAATGCAGCATCTATCATACATAAAATTTGAGGTTTTCTATTTTTCACAACTGAAATTTTTTATTGACAAAATACAAGATATTTGAGTGACATTTTTTACTCTTATGTTTAAGATATCACAACAAATATATCTCATAATTGTTACAAAATTTACTAAGAAATTAGATAAATCAAGTAAAAGCAAATTCAAGTAATTCCTACTTAACCAACAGCGGATCTAATAAGCATGAAATGGTAGCTACACTGTTTTAAAATATAAAGTCTTTACTAGTTTATCGACGTGACGAAGTAGCATAATATTGTAACCATTGGCTTGGAGAAAACATCATGTTTGCCTATGGCTATGTAGAAAACAGCTAAGCATTCAGTATGAGCAAGGTATCTAGTAAAAAGTTTCTCATTAAAATGCTATTACTATGTAGTTGACTTTATAATCTATAAGTTGTACATCTTTGTCTTGACAGAAGGAACTTGGTGATATACGTTTTTTCTTGGCATATTATACTATTTTAATTACTATTCTGGCATGATTACCAAAAATAAATTAAACAATCTTCAGTTTCCTTAAATGCACAAATAATTACACATGAAGTTTATATTCTGAGCGACATAAATGTGACCTGGACAAAATTGACAAATTTACATCTAGGAATACTATTCAAACACAGTAAAGGCTCATGAGTTCAAACAATAATATGTACCTGTGTAAATTTGCATCTATATTCATGAGATGACATGTAAAGTATCCATGTTGGTGATTAGTGTAGCAAACAGTGAAAACAGGACAATATAATAGTATATAGTTATTCTTTATTTTGGGCACATTATAATGCTGTCTATGTGCAACATATTACAATGTATAGTTAGTAACTTATATTTGAATATTATTAGCAGAAAATGTGAGAAGATTTGAATGAGTTTGATATAACTGTAGATTGTGGAGTAGCCTAGCATGCTATGTTGGCAATGATCAGTGAATTATGGGCTGTCATGTTGAACTATTTAGCTGGTGAATATGAGAACTAGACTCTTTAGATTAATAGTATTTAAACATTTTACCTATTTTTATTATATTTATTATTATTACTACAACAGAAATTATTTATCCTAGTTAAAGAAAAACTGTAATCAGAAAACAAAGTACCCTATTTGAAAAAAAATGTCTTAATATTTTTGCAATATATAGGTATTAAAAACGTTGCTGTTAAAGTTGTTAAAATTGAGTGTGAACTTGCCTTTGTTGTCATTATGTATTATAAACTGTATGATACTATAGTATTGTTCCTTCTTCACACAGTTCACTATTTGTCCTACGCTCCCTAACCATCTGTGCAACATGTATAGAGCCGCCTACTCAGCTACCAGGCACCACTGGCTGTAATAGTACTAGCTTTGCAGAGTAAACTGCACATAGCAATGATGGAAACGGTTTTCTGTTTGCATTAGCAGAAATAAAGCGTAGGGACACAAAAAGTAAAGCAGGGTCAAATGGACCCATGCAGCACTTGGCAAGGGGCAGCACATCAGTAACTGAGTCAGTCATTGTCAGACCCAGATCACTCCTGTCCTCTGTCTCTGTGAGGGAAGTCGTAGGCTCCCAGCAGCATAGCCTCATCATGCACAAAGACACAGAACCAGTACATTCAAGACAAGACAAGTGCATTTCTTCCCTAACTTCCTTTCCACTTATTGCACAATTGTGCATAAGCATTGGTTGCATGCAGGTAAGCAGGCTTAGTAAGGTCAGCGGCCAGTCTAGGAGGTTGATATGCTATTCAGTAATGTTACTACTGGGGGGGGGGGGATCATTG